>NW_027167613.1:0-116386 GCF_013368605.1 Nyctibius grandis
CTTCGCCGCGACGGTGGCCACGCCCACTTAAAGGGGCCGCGCACCTGCCGGCGGGGCGGGGGGCGCGGCGGGGGGGCGGCCCCGCCCTCTGCCTTTAAGGGCAGCGGCAGGGCGGTGGCTGGTCCCGCCCCCCCGCCAGCGCGCTGGCCAATCAGAAGCCGCCGGGCGCGGCCGCGGCTCCTTCCCATTGGCTGCGCCGAGGCATGGAGACAGCCCGGCCGGCCCCCCCCGGCGGGGGCGGGGCCCGCGCCAGCGCTCCCCTTGCGATTGGCTGCTGTGCTGGCCAATCGGCGGCGGCCGGAGGCGGGGGGGGGGGGCGTTAACCCCTGAGTGCCCGCGGGGGCGTCACGGGGGGACACGGGGGGACACGGGGGGACACGGTCACGCGTGGGCGGAGGGAGGGGGGGGGGACAGGGAGTCACGTGGTGCCGGGCCCAGCGCTGGGCCGGGGTCCCCGTGTGCCACTGGGGCGGGCACCGGGGCTCGATGGGTCCCCACTGCCACCGGGGTCTCGTCCCCGTGACACACGGTGTCCCCTCTGCCACCGGGGTCCTGTCCCTGTGACATGCGGCGTCCCCTCCCCTGACAAGTGATGTCCCCCGTGCCACCGGGGTCCCGTCCCCGTGACACGTGGGGTCACCTCTGCCACCGGGGTCCCGTCCCCGTGACACGTGGGGTCCCCCGTGCCACTGGGGTCCTGTGCCATATGGGGTCCCCTCTGCCACCAGGTCCTGTCCCCAAGGCACTTGGTGTCCCCTGTGTCACCGGGGTCCTGTCCCTGTGACATGTGGTGTCCCCTGTGCCACCGGGGTCCCATCCCTGTGACACCTGGTGTCCCCTGTGTCACCGGGGTCCTGTCCCTGTGCCATACGGGGTCCCCCTGTGCCATCGGGGCTTTGTCCTGTCCCTCGCCCGGGTCCCCCTGTGCCACGTGGGGTCGTGTCACCACAACATCCTCGGGTCCCCTGTGCCATTGGACTCCTGTCCCCGTGTCATGTCAGCGTCCCCCTGTGCCATCGGGGTCCTGTCCCTGTGCCACGTGGGGTCCCCTGTGTCACTGGGACCTGTCCCCCTGCCATTGGGGTCCCCCTGTGTCCCTGGGGTCCCCCTGTGCCACGTGGGGTCCTCTCCTTATGCCATTGGGGACCCCTTGGGCCACCAGGGTCCTGTCCCCGTGCCATCTGGCGTCCCCTGTGCCATGCGGGTCCCATTTCTGTCCCACGCATGGTCCCATCCCTCTGCCATGCCCGTGTCACCCTGGGCCACCGGGGTCCTGTCCCCGTGCCATCTGGGGTGCCCTGTGTCCCTGGGGTCCCCCTGTGCCCTGTGGGTCCCACCCCCGTGTATGTGGTGTCCCCTGTGCCGTGGGGGTCTCGTCCTGTCCCATGCCCGTGTCCCCTCGTGCCAGGGGGTGACAGCCACACAAGGAGGTGTCCCCCCTCGTCCCCCCCTCCCCGTCCCCGGTGACCCAGCGGAACCGGGGCTGACCCTGCCCCGGCGTGGGAGGCCGCACCGGGGAGGCGCTTCCTCAGGAAACCCCCCGGCCGCTGCCCGCCTGGCGCGGCCACCGCGGCCACCACAGCGCCCGGTGTCACCGCGGCCACCACAGCGCCCAGCGCCACCAGCGCCACCGCAACCGGTGGCACCGCCGCGGCACCGCTGCCAGGGGTACGTGTGACACCAGGGGTAAGTGTGACATGGGGGGCACGTGAGACACAGGGGGCACGTGTGACACCGGGGGCACGTGTGACACCGGGGCATGTGAGACACGGGGGGCACGTGTGACACGGGGGCCCTGCCCACCTGTGGGTGCCCACCAGGCTTGGGGTCAGGGTGCCACCGCGGGTCCCGGGTCAGGGTCAGGGTGTCACTGTGGGTCCTGTGTGGGGGTCAGGGTGCCACCACAGGTCCTGGGTTGGGGTCAGGGTGCCACCACGGGTCCCGGGTGCCCTTTGGGTGCCACCGTGGGTGCTGGGTGGGGGTCGGGGTGCCACCGCGAGTGCCCAGGTCAGGGTCAGGGTGTCACTGCGGGTCCCGGGTGCCCTTTGAGTGCCACAGCGGGTGCCAGGTTGGGGTCAGGGTGCCACTGTGGGTCCCGGGTGCCCTTTGGGTGCCACCACGGGTGCCAGGTTGGGGTCAGGGTGCCACTGCGTGTACCTGGTGGGGGTCAGGGTGCCACTATGGGTCCTGGGTGGGGGTCAGGGTGCCACCGCAGGTCCCGGGTCAGGGTCAGGGTGCCACTGTGGGTCCTGGATGGGGGTCAGGGTGTCACCACGTGTCCCGGGTGGGGGTCAGGGTGCCACTGTGGGTCCCGGGTGGGGGTCAGGGTGCCACCGCGAGTGCCCAGGTCAGGGTCAGGGTGTCACTGCGGGTCCCGGGTGCCCTTTGAGTGCCACAGCGGGTCAGGGTCAGGGTGCCACCTCGTGTCCTCGGTGGGGGTCAGAGTGCCACTGCGGGTCCTGGGTGGGGGTCAGGGTGCCCTTTGGGTGCCACCGCGGGTGCCAGACACACATCGGGTGCCACCGCAGGTCCTGGGTCAGGGTCAGGGTGCCATTGTGCGTCCCGGCTGGGGGTCAGGGTGTCACTGCGGGTCCCGGGTGCCCTTTGGGTGCCACCGCGGGTGCCCCTCGGGTGCCAGCCGGGTGCCGGTGCCCCCCCAGGCCATGCCGCTGCTGAAGAAGCCGCCCAAGGAGGAGGAGGAGGATGGGGACCCCTTCGCCGCCAACCCCGAGAGCCGCTACCGCCGCCGGGCCACCCTGGAGCGCCTGGTGGGGCTGGCGCCCTTCGGCCGCGCCCGCCGCGCCCCCCTCAAGGACGGGGACCCCGGGGACGGGGCGCGGGCGCGGCGGCGGTCCGAGGACTTCGGGCTGCTGCGGCGGCTGCCGGGGCGGAGGAAGGCCAGCGTGGAGGCGCTGGCGGAGAGAGCGGTCCCCAAGCGCAGCTCGCTGCTGCGGCTGGCCCTGGGGACGCGGGCACGGCGGGGGTCCGCGGGCGAGCGGGCGGCGGCGGCGGCGGCGGAGGGCGAGGGGGCGTCGGACGGGGAGCAGGACGGCGGGGGACAGCGGCAGGAGGGGCGCGGGAGGGGCAGGGAGCCGCTGTCGGGTGAGGGGACGCGGGGCGCGGGGACGGCGCGGGGACGGCGTGGGGACGGCGTGGGGATGTGGGGACATGGGGATGGGGACATGGGGACGTGGGGATGGGGACATTGGGATGGGGACGTGGGACTTGGGGACATGGGGATATGGGGATTGGGGACATTGGAATGGGGACATGGGGCTTGGGGACCTGGGGACGTGGGACATGGGGACGTGGGGGCGTGGGGATGGGGACATGTGGGCATGGGGACATGGGACTTGGGGACATGGGGACATTGGGATGGGGACGTGGGACTTGGGGACATGGGGATATGGGGATTGGGGACATTGGAATGGGGACATGGGGCTTGGGGACGTGGGGACATGGGAATGGGGACGTGAGGATGGGGACCTGGGGACGTGGGACATGGGGATGTGGGGACGCGGGGACATGGGACATGTGGGCTTGGGGACATGGGACGTGGGGATGGGGACATTGGGATGGGGACATGGGGCTTGGGGACGTGGGGATTGGGGACATTGGAATGGGGACATGGGGCTTGGGGACGTGGGGACATGGGAATGGGGACTGGGGGTGTGGGGATGGGGACATGTGGGCATGGGGACGTGTGGGCATGGGGACATTGGAATGGGGACATGGGGCTTGGGGACGTGGGGACATGGGCATGGGGACATGGGGACATGGGGATGGGGACGTGGGGCTTGGGGACGTGGGGACATGGGCATGGGGACATGGGGACATGGGGATGGGGACGTGGGACATGGGGATGGGGATGTGAGGACGTGGGGACATGGGAACACGGGGATGGGGACATGGGACGTGTAGGCATGGGGACATGGGGACAGAGATGTAGGGCATGAGAAGGGGGATATGGGACTTGTGGGGATGGGGACAAGGGGATGGGGACATGGAGGTGGGGATTTGTGAGCATGGGGACATGAGGATGGGGATGTAGGACATGTGGGCATGGGGATGTGGGACACAGGGATGGGGACATGGGGACATGGGGCTTGTGGGCATGGGGACAAGGGGATGGGGACAAGGGATGGGGACAAGGGGACATAAGAGGACGTGGGGGACCACAGAACGTAGGGCATGGGGCCAAGGGGACACAGGAGGACGTGGAGGGGCACTGGCACAGGGACTGTGGGACACGGGGACACCGTGAGATGGGGCCGTGTGCCATGCGCCACGGGTGGCCCCGGAGCACCCACGGGTGCCCCCTCCCCACCCAGTGCTGGAGATCCTGGAGCTGATCCAGCGGCGGGAGCTGGTGGCGGCCGACGAGCAGATCATCGCGCTGGAGGCCGAGTGCGTGTCCCCGTCGTCCCCACCGCTGTCCCCGTCGCTGTCCCCACCGCCGGCGGTGGCCGGGCGGCAGGCGCGGGACGTGGCGCTGCTCTACGAGGCGCTGCTGGCGCAGCTCTGGGCCGTGGTGGGCGAAGCGGTGCCCGCCGGCCGCCCCTACCCGCCGCTGCGCGCCGTGGTCCGGGTGCTGGAGCAGGAGGAGGCGGCCGACGGACGGCACCCGCCGGGCACCCCGGGGCGCCCCCGTGCCCTCCGGCGCCGCTGGCAGGAGGCGGTGGCGCGGGCGGCGGGCGAGCGGCTGGCGCAGGTGGCCGCGGGCGCGGGGCTGGGCGCGAGGCTGGCGGCGCTGGCGGGGCGCGTGGTGGGCGACCTGGGCGCCGTGCGGTGCCACGTGGCCCCCGCCTACCCCCCCGCCTACGGTGCCTTCGGGGTCTACGCCCGCGGGTACCACCGGGCGCTGGCGCAGCAGCTGGGCGCCCTGGCCCAGAGAGCCCTCGCCGTGCCCGACCTCTACCTGCTGCTCGACTGGCACAGCAACACCTACCCCAGGTGAGACCCCCCCCGGCACCCGCTGTCACCCCTGGGACCCCCCAGCACCTGCCCTCCCACCCCAGCACACCCCGTGCCACCCATGGGACCCCTGGGCACCCCAGTGGTACCCTGGGCGGGCGCTGTGAGGTCCCTGTGCCCACAGGGAGGTGCTGGGGCACCCCGAGGTGGGGGCCCTGCTGCAGGCGCAGGCGCTGGGGCCCCTCCTGCCCCCCGAGACCCAGCGCGGCCTCGAGAGCTCCTGCATCGCCGCCGTCAAGGTACGGGCACCGCAGAGGGCACCGGGACGGGCAAGGGATGGAGACTGGAATGGGCATCTGATGGGCACCAGGGTGGCACTGGGATGGACATGCAGTGGGCGCTGTGATGGCACTGGGATGGGCACCTGGTGGGCACCAGGGTGGCACTGGATGGGCACTGGAATGGGCACATGATGGGCATCAGGATGGCACTGGATGGGCACTGGAATGGCCACTGGGATGGGCACCTGATGGGCACCAGGGTGGCACTGGGATGGGCATGCAGTGGGCACTGTGGTGGCACTCAGATGGGCACATGATGGGCCCCAAGGAGGCACTGGATGGCCACTGGGATGGGCACACACCGGGCACTGTGGTGCCACTGGGACGGGCACCAGGACGGGCACCGGGACAGTCGCAGGGCTGGGGGCTGGCAGGGGACCCTGCGCCCCGCTGTCCCCCTGCCCGCCATTCCCACGCCCGCCGTGCCCACGCCGTGTGCCCGGTGCCAGGCGAAGGTGGAGGTGGCGGTGGCGCAGGAGCTGCAGCTCAGCGAGGACACGTGGGCAGAGGAGGCCTCCAGCCAGGAGCTGCAGGAGGGACTGGCCACCCGCGTCACCGGGGTACGGGCACGGCGCCCACCGGGCACCTGCACCCGGGGACCCGTATGGATGCTGGGGGGCTGGGCACCCCATAGAGGTGCCGGGGCACCCCATAGGGACACCAAGGTGCCCAGGCACCCCATAGGGATGCTGGGGTGCCCCATAGGGACACCAGGGATGCCCAAGGGGACGGTGGGGTGGTTGGTACCCCAGGGGACACCAGGGTGGTGGCCATGTCCCCAAGGGACAGTGGGGCTTGTGGCCATGCCCCCACGCCCAGCAGTGCCCGTGCCCACAGCTGCTGCGGGCGCACGTGGACCGAGCCCCCCAGATCACCCCCGAGTTCGGCATGGAGATGGCACACAGCCTCCTGGGCGTGCTGGTGGCCTTCCTGCACAGGTGGGCACGGGGACAGCGGGGGGACAAGAAGGGGACATGGGGGCTGGGCATGGGGCCATGGGGGCATCGGGGCATCAGGACAGGGCCGGGGAGGCACTGGGGATGGGCACAGGGGCATGGGGACATGAGGGGACAGGGAATGGGCACAGGGTCATGGGCACCGTGGGGGGACAGGAGCCACAGGGCACAGGACAGAGCTGGGATGGCCATGGGGGGCACGGGGGGGACAGGATGAGTGTGGTACCTGAGTGCCAGGTGCCCTGGGTGCTGGGTCCCCTGGGTGCCAAGTCCTTTGGGTGCTGGGGTCCCCAAAGTGCCAGGTCCCCAGGGTGCCAGTGCGGGTGACCCGTGTGGGTGCCCTCAGTTTCCAGCGGAAGGTGGAGCGGTTCCTGGAGGCCCCCGGCGAAGCCACCCCACCCGACAGTGCCACCGGCCGGGCCATCGCCCTGGTCAACTGCTGCCCCCCCTTCAGGTGAGGGTGCCCTGGGCACCCCCCTTCCCCGTGTCCCTGGTGTGCTCGGGGTCCCCAGCAGCACCCACCGACCTCCCCGCGGCAGGACCTTCGCCGAGCGCCTGGCGCAGTTCGGGCACCCGGAGAGCGAGGAGCCCCGGCGCCAGGCCCACGCCGCCCTGGACAAGGTGACCCGGCTCTGCAACCACGTCCTCACCCAGCGCCTCTTCGAGGACCTCAAGGTGCCCACAGGGCGCGGGACAGCTCGGGGAGGGGACGGCCAGCCCAGGGTGCTGGGCAGGATGGCACCCATGGGTGCAATGGCCATGGTGCCCATCAGTTGGGTGATGCCCATGGGTCAATGGCCATGGGGTCCATCGGTTGGGTGACGCCCATGGGTCAATGGCCATGATGCCCATTGGTTGGGTGATGCCCATGGGTCAATGGCCATGGTGCTGTTGGTTGGGTGATGCCCATGGGTCAATGGCCATGATGCCCATTGGTTGGGTGATGCCCATGGGTCAATGGCCATGGTGCTGTTGGTTGGGTGATGCCCATGGGTCCATGGCCATGGTGCCCATCGGTTGGGTGATGTCCATGGGTCCATGGTCATGGTGCCCATCGGTTGGGTGATGTCTATGGGTCAATGGCCATGGTGCCCATGGTGCCGAGCTGGGTGACCCCCATGGGTGCAATGCTCTGGGTGGTCTCCCACACCCCGGGCACCACCCTAGATGCCACCCATGGGTGCCGGGACAGCCGCCCACCCCACCGCTCCCCCCCCCCAGCCCTACTTCAACAAGCTGATGAAGCGCAAGTGGCTGACGAGCTCCGACGCCTTCGACACCATCGTGATGCTCATCACCAGCTTCACGCAGAAGCTGCGCCCGCTGCGCCCCGAGCCCTACCAGGTGGGCACCAGGGCTGACGCCGCGGGGTGGGCGCCGCGGGCGGTGCCTCCCGCTGACCCTCGTGCCGCAGGTGCTGGTGAGCGAGGTGCACCGGCGGGTGCTCATCGAGTACGTGCGGCCGCTGCTGCAGGTGCGCATGGTCTGCACCTCGGCCAAGATGCGCGCCCGCGTGGCCGCCCGCCTGGGCGACGAGGCCCGCCAACTCCGCGAGCTCTTCAACCGCTTGGTGAGACCCCCCAACCCTCCATGGCACCCTCGGGTGCTCCTCGGGTCGGGGGGGTGACGGCGCTGAGGTGCCCCTGCGCCGGCAGGATTCGGCGTCGCCCTGGCTGGACTCGGTGGTGCCGCGGCTGCGGGAGCTGCTGGTGCTGGAGGACACGGCGGCGCTGCAGATGGAGGTGGGCGTCCTCGTGAGGGACTTCCCCGATGTCCGGTGAGTGCTGGTGGCCCCGGGGGGACGGCAGTGGGGTGGCACGGCCAGGAGATACACCGTGGCCCCATAGGGACAGGAGTGGGGTGGCACATGTCCCCATAGCCACTGCAGCAGGGTGGCACGGCCAGGTGGGACACCATGGCCCCATAGGGACAGGAGCGGGGTGGCACATGTGCCCATAGCCACCACAGCAGGGTGGCACGGCCAGGAGGGACACCATGGCCCCATAGGGACAGGAGCGGGGTGGCACATGTCCCCATAGCCACCGCAGCGGGGTGGCACGGCCAGGAGGGACACCATGGCCCCATAGGGACAGGAGCGGGGTGGCACATGTCCCCATAGACAACGCAGCGGGGTGGCATGGCCAGGAGGGACACCATGGCCCCATAGGGACAGGAGCGGGGTGGCACATGTGCCCATAGCCACCACAGCAGGGTGGCACGGCCAGGTGAGATGCCACCTCCCTGTAGGGACGAGGGCTGGACAAGGTGTCCCCATGGGGACCGAAGCGGGGTGACAGGACGCCGTGTCCGAGCTTCCCGGCAGCCCCCGCCCCGCTGCCGGTCCCTCCTGGCCGCCCGCCGGGAAGCGGCCGGGGCCCCGCGCCAAGTCCCCTCCCCGTCCCCGGGTCCCCCCAAGGGCTGGTGGCACGCGCGGGCCCGGCAGGACGCCGCCACGTCGGGGGCTTTAAATAGAACCAGTCCTGGCTGCGACTGGGACCAGTTCAGCCTGGGACCGGGATTCGCCCCCCGGGGCTGGGTGCGAAGCTGCACCCCAAATCCGGGCGCTGCCTCTCCCGGGGTGCCGGGTGCCGGTGTCCCCGCGCCCTGAGCGTCCCCGTGGCGCAGGCGGAAGCACGTGGCGGCGGTGCTGGACGTGCGGGGGCTGCGGGGCCAGGCGGCGCGGCAGGAGATCCTGGGGGTCGTGCGGGACCTGGAGCAGAGCGAGGCCGAGCCGGGGGTCCCCCGACAACGCGCCTTCTTCTCCGAGCTGGCGGCGGCGCGCGAGGTGCGGTGTCTGCCCTTCCACCTGCCGCGCCTGGCACGCCTGCGCCTGCGACGCCCGCGCCCCGGCCCCGCGCGCCTCTGAGCACCCCGGGGCTGGGTGCGTCGCTGCACCCCAAAGCTGGGTGCCGGGGGGTGCGTGGCCCCGGCCGTGCCCGGAGCCCCCCGGGGCTGTGTATAAACGGTGTCGCTGCTGTAAATTAACGCTGGAGCCCGTCCTCGTCCTTTGCTGGGTCCGCCTGCGTGGGGACAGGGGACACGGGGCCACCTCGTGTGTGGGGACAGGGGACATCTCGTGCACAGGGGCTGGGGGACACGGGGCCACCTCACACGTGGGGACGGGGGACACGGGGCACGTCGTGTGCAGGGGCTGGGGGACACGGGCTGTCCCCACGCACAGGGGACAGGGGACACGGGGCTGTCCCCATGCACAGGGGACAGGGGACATGGGGACACCTTGTGTGCAGGGGACACGGGCTGTCCCCATGCACAGGGGACAGGGGACATGGGGACACCTCGTGTGCAGGGGACAGGGGACACGGGCTGTCCCCATGCACAGGGGACAGGGGACATGGGGACACCTCGTGTGCAGGGGACAGGGGACACGGGCTGTCCCCATGCACAGGGGACAGGGGACATGGGCCACCTCGTGCGCTGGGGCTGGGGGACACAGGCTGTCCCCATGCACAGGGGACAGGGGACATGGGCCACCTCATGCACAGGGGCTGGGGGACATGGGGCCACCTCACACATGGGGACAGGGGACATGGGGACACCTCGTGTGCAGGGGCTGGGGGACACGGGCTGTCCCCACGCACAGGGGACATGGGGCACGGGGCCACCTCAAGCACAGGGGCTGGGGGACACGGGCTGTCCCCACGCACAGGGGACAGGGGACACAGGGACATCTCGTGCACAGGGGCTGGGGGACACGGGGCCACCTCACACGTGGGGACGGGGGACACGGGGCACGTCGTGTGCAGGGGCTGGGGGACACGGGCTGTCCCCATGCACAGGGGACAGGGGACACGGGCCACCTCATGCACAGGAGCTGGGGGACACAGGCTGTCCCCACGCACAGGGGACAGGGGACACAGGGACATCTCGTGCACAGGGGCTGGGGGACACGGGGCCACCTCACACGTGGGGACGGGGGACACGGGGCACGTCGTGTGCAGGGGCTGGGGGACACGAGCTGTCCCCATGCACAGGGGACAGGGGACACGGGGCTATCCCCACGCACAGGGGACAGGGGACACGGGCCACCTCGTGAACAGGGGCTGGGGGACACGGGCTGTCCCCATGCACAGGGGACAGGGGACATGGGGACACCTCGTGTGCAGGGGCTGGGGGACACGGGCTGTCCCCATGCACAGGAGACAGGGGACATGGGGACACCTCATGTGCAGGGGACAGGGGACACGGGCTGTCCCCATGAACAGGGGACAGGGGACACGGGCTGTCCCCATGCACAGGGGACAGGGGACACGGGGACACCTTGTGTGCAGGGGACAGGGGACACGGGCTGTCCCCATGCACAGGGGACAGGGGACATGGGCCACCTCGTGCGCTGGGGCTGGGGGACACAGACTGTCCCCATGCACAGGGGACAGGGGACACGGGCTGTCCCCATGCACAGGGGACAGGGGACATGGGGACACCTCGTGTGCAGGGGACAGGGGACACGGGCTGTCCCCATGCACAGGGGACAGGGGACATGGGCCACCTCGTGCGCTGGGGCTGGGGGACACGGGCTGTCCCCATGAACAGGGGACAGGGGACACGGGCCACCTCGTGTGCAGGGGAGAGGGGACACGGGCTGTCCCCAGGCACAGGAGACAGGGGACATGGGGACACCTCGTGAACAGGGGCTGGGGGACACAGGCTGTCCCCATGCACAGGAGACAGGGGACATGGGGACACCTCGTGTGCAGGGGCTGGGGGACACAGGCTGTCCCCATGCACAGGAGACAGGGGACATGGGGACACCTCGTGAACAGGGGCTGGGGGACACAGGCTGTCCCCATGCACAGGAGACAGGGGACATGGGGACACCTCGTGTGCAGGGGCTGGGGGACACAGGCTGTCCCCATGCACAGGAGACAGGGGACATGGGGACACCTCGTGAACAGGGGCTGGGGGACACAGGCTGTCCCCATGCACAGGAGACAGGGGACATGGGGACACCTCGTGTGCAGGGGACAGGGGACACGGGGCCGTCCCCGTGCGGGAGCTGGCTCCTCGTGCGAGGCCCCGTCCCACGGCGGCCGCTCGGGGCGGGGAGGAAGGAAAGGGCCGCCGGTGCCTCGCCGGGAAGCCACCGCGGGGGGGGGGGGGACAGGGGGGGACACCACGGCCCTTCCCGGCATAGCAGGGGGGGGACACCCCTCTGGACCCCGACAGGGGCAGGGGGTTGGGGACAGCATGGCTGGGCTGGAGGCAGGATCGGGCCCCCCGGGGGTGGGGGGCACCCCGGCCCCACTCCATCGCCACGGCGCCTCGTGGGACACCCCGGTGTCCCCTCACCCCCGCGCTGGAATATGGGGGGGACACACACACACAGAGGACACCCCCGTGTCCCTCCTGCCACACGCCGCCCCCGCAGCACCGTCACCCACTGCTGCCATGAGCTCGTCGGGTCTCAGCGCGTCCTGGGGGAGCCACGGACGAGGCCACGGTGTCGTGTGTCCCCCCCCCCCGTGTCAAAAATAGGCGAGTGCCGGATCCGGCCAGGAAGGAGCGAGGGCTAAAAATAAGTGTCCCCGGCGCGGGAGCGGGGCCAGGGTCACCGTCCCCCGTGCCGTGGGAAGGGGACGGCGGCGGCAGCGGCGGAAGCGGCAGCGTCGGGCGGGGGCGGCGGGAAG
The DNA here is from genome assembly GCF_013368605.1 of Nyctibius grandis. Classification (NCBI taxonomy): domain Eukaryota; kingdom Metazoa; phylum Chordata; class Aves; order Nyctibiiformes; family Nyctibiidae; genus Nyctibius; species Nyctibius grandis. The sequence continues at coordinate 11,857 of NW_027167613.1, forward strand.
GGACAGGGAGACCTGGGGGGGGGGACAGGGGTGACCCCTGCGCAGGGACGGGGCATGGGATGGCGTGGAGGGGGTGGCACGGGGATGGGGACGTGGGGACAGGGATGGGACCGTGTCTGGATGCATGGGGACACGGATGGGACCTGCAGGGACACATGGGGACAGGGATGGGACCGTGTCCAGACATATGGGGACAGGGATGTCACCTGGATGCACGGGGACACGGATGGGACATGCAGGGACACATGGGGACAGGGATGTCACCATGCAGGTATCTGGGGACATAGAGCCACGCTGTCCCCACTGTCCCCAAGTCCAACCCGAGGCACAGGGGGGGATGACACCCCCCAGGGTGTGCCCGGCGTGACCTGCCATGTCCTGGCGTGTCCCGTGTGCCAGCCCCGGCGTGAATCACCGGGCGCCTGACGTCAAGGCCTGGGGGGGAGGAAGGAAACCCCCCCCCAGCAGCGGGGCCAAGGAGACCCCCCCCCAACCCAGCATGACCGACACGGCCCCCCCTCCTCAGCACCCAGCTGGGCAGAGGACCCCCAGACTGGGCAGGGACAACCCAAACTGGGCAAGGACACCCCCAAACTGGGCAGGGACCCCTCAAACTGGGCAGGGACACCCCCAAACTGGGCAAGGACACCCCCAAACTGGGCAGGGACCCCTCAAACTGGGTAATAAACCCCCAAACTGGGCAAGGATCCTCCCTTCCATCCCGGTGCCCCCCCCAAGTCACTTGGTGCTGGCGCCCCCTGACGGCCACCTGCGGGGTTGCAGGCGCTGGGGGCGTGGCTTGAGCTGTGGGGGCGTGGCTTAGGAAGGCGTGGTCCTTTTATAAGGGTGGTTGCAAGACCCGCCCATCTTTACAGTTGATTGGCAGGTGGGTGGGCCAGTGGGGACACAACACTCCCCAGGCTCTGTGTCCCCAAGGATCTATGACCTAGGGACTCCTTGTCCCCCTGAAGCTCCCTGACCCAGGGGCTCCTTGTCCCCATGGCTCTGTGTCCCCCTGCCCCACACGCTCCTTGTCCCCCTGAAGCTCCCTGACCCCAGGGCACCATGTCCTCAGGAACCTGGTTCCCCACAGCTCCCACTCCCCAGGGATCACTCACCCAAGGGCTCCATGTCCCTGTCCCCGCCCTGTGCCACAGGCTCCAGCATCTCCACGGCTTCATCACCTTGGTGCCCCTCATCCCTCTTCGCACCCAAGGACCCCATGACCCCTTGCCTCCTGTCCCCAAGCACCCCATGACCTGGGGAGCTCCTCAACCCACAGCCTCCACATGCCCAGAAGATCTCCAACCCATCTCCTCCACACGACCCCCTTGGTGGCCATTGGCCATCATCTGGTGCCCCCCTTCCAGCGAGAAAGAAGAGACAAGGGGCCGATCCGAAGCTGCTTTATTGGCCACGTTGGGATGGGTCGAGCGCAGGGGCCGAGCCGGCCCCGGAACAGTCACAAATACAGCACAGGCAATAATAATAATAATAACAATAATAATAAAAAATTAAACATCTCCCGGGGGCTGGCAGCCCCACGCAACAAAAATATATATATATAATAGAGAGAGAGAGAGGACAGAGTCAACGCTGGCGAAGCTTGGTCACGAGAGAGGGACGGCGCGCGGTTGGGGACGCCAGAGCCACCGGCGGGACCCGTGCAGGGAGGGTGGACGGGGCGGAGCCGTTCACAGTTAGGTGGGGGACAAGCAGGGTGGGAGCCCACCCAACGTTGTGGGTGCTGGAGAGGTCACTTGGAGGCCCAGCATCAGCGGTGGGGCTGGGACCCCCAAGGGGGATGGGGACATGGAAAGTGGACACCACAGGGGGGGATGGAGATGGCACATAGACCCCCCCCCAGGGTGATGGAGATTTGGTAGGGGCATCTCCAAGGTGATGGAGATGCTGCAGGACCCCCCTAGGGCAGTGGGGACACAGCAGAGACATCTCCAAGGTGATGGAGATGCTGCAGGACCCCCCTAGGGCAGTGGGGACACAGCAGAGACATCTCCAGGGTGATGGAGATGCTGCAGGGACCCCATGGGATGGTGCAGCTGTGGCACAGACACCTTTAAAGCAAAGAAGGTGCCACAGGGACTCTCCAAGGGAGATGGAGATGCGGCATGGACACCTCTAGGGTGAAGGACATGCCACAGGGACCCCCCCAGGATGATGGAGATGACACAGACATCTCCAGTGTAACAGAAATGACACAGGGACCTTCCCAGGGTGAGGGAGATACAGCACGGACATCTCCAAAGTGATGGAGATTGCACGGGGACCCACCCCAGGACAACAGAGTTCAGGCACAGACACCTCTGAGGTGTCATAGATGCCACAGGGACCTTCCCAGGGTGGTTGAGATCAGGCATGGGCATCTCCAGAGTGAAGGAGATGCTGCATGAATCCCCATGGGATGATGGGGATCAGGGACGGACACCTTTAAGGTGTTGGGGACACCACAGGGACATTCCCAGGGTGGTGGAAATCAGACATGGACATCTCCAGGGGGATGGAGATGCTGCATAAAGCCCCATGGGATGGTGTGGATTGGGCGCGGACACCTCTAAGGCAATGGAGGCAACAAAGGGACCTTCCCAGGTGGACAGAAGTTGAGCAGGAACATCTCCCAAGCGATGGAGATGCCGCGCAAAGCCCCACGGGACGACGGGGACTGGGGACAGACACCTCTAAGGTGATGGAGACACCACAGGAACCCTGCCCGGGTGGTGGAAATTGAGCAGGAACATCTCCAAAGGGATGGAGATGCTGCATGAACCCCCATGAGATGATGGGGATTGGGGACAGACACCTCTAAAGCGGCCGGGAGGCCACAGGAACGATGGAGACACGTCACAGACACCTCCAACACGTCGGCCCCATCGCTGGCACCCCGCATTCAGGTGCCAAAGCTGCCCTTCAACCTCACTAACACCCCAACGTCTGGGCCAACTGATCCAAAAACAAGGGGGGAGGAAAAAAAGCCAAAACCCACAAAAAACCACCACCCGGGGAGGGAGGAGGTGCCTGTTTTTGAGGGGGGGGACCCCGTTCACAACGCGAGGAGCGAGGGAGAATTCAAGGAGTCCGAGGACTGGTCGCTGCTGCTGCTCCGCTGATGTGAGGCTCCGCAGGTGGCTCCCTCTGGGTGGGTGAACACAAACGAAGACGTATAGGATGGGTTAGGCGGCCCCGAGGGGACCCCGGGCGCGAAGCAGCAGCTGGGGAAGGGGCCCTGGGCGCTCGGCTGGAACGGACCCGGGGGCAGGAAGGCGACGGTCCCCGCCGGCTCTTCCTTGCCCAGGGTGCTCACCTCGGCGGGGCCGGCACCCAAGGGGCCGACGTCCTCGAAGGGGAGCTTGCAGGCGGGGGCGTGGGCCACCAGGACAAACTCCAGCCGTTCCTTCTCCTTCTGCAGCTCCGCGATCTCCGACTCCAGCTCGGCTTTCTCCTCCTCCAGCTGGTCCGTCTCCTGCGGCCGCGGCAGGGTGGAGTGAGAGGGGCTGCGGGGGACGCCGCCATCCCACCCCCCCCCCACCCCAGCCCTGGAGACATCACCCTCCCTTGGCCTCCAGGATGGGGCCCTTCCTCCCTCCAGCATCCCCGGGTCTCCATCTGTCCCCTTCTGATGTCCCCAGGAGTAGAGGACATCAGTTGTCCCTCTCCAGCATCCCTGAGTCTCCATCTGTCCCCTTCTGATGTCCCCTGCTCCTGAGGATGACACTGTCCCTCTCAAGCATCCTGAGGTCTCCATCTGTCCCCTTCTGATGTCCCCACTCCTGGGGATGGCACCCTCCTCCTCCAGCATCCCCAGGTCACCATCTGTCCCCTTCTGATGTCCCCTGCTCCTGGGGAGAGCATCCTCCTCCTCCAGCATCTTTGAGTCATCCTCCCATGTCCCCAGCTCCTGGGGACAGCATTGTCCCCCTCCAGCATCCCCAGGTCACCACCTGTCTCCCTCTGTTGTCCCCTGCTCCTGGGGATGACATTGTCCCCTGTCCAGTGTCCCTCTACCACCTTCCCCTCTGATGTCCCCAGCTCCCAGGGACACCATCCAATGTCTCTTGGTCCTGGGGACACTGTTGTCCCCATCCAATGTCCCCAGCTCCCCAGGATCTGCACCCACAGGCATCCATCTGTCCCCTCCACACAGCCAGGTCCTGGGGACATCACTCTCTCTGGTGTCCCTTGGTCCTGGGGACACCACTGTCCCCATCTAATGTCCCCAGCACCCTGGCGTCAGGGTGTACAGGTATCAGTCTGTCCCCCTGTGATGTCCTCAGCTCTGAGGGCATGATCATCATCCCCTTCCCATGTCCCTTGGTCCTGGGGACACCACTGTCCCCATCTAACGTCCCCAGCACCCTGGTATCAGGGTCTACAGGTATCAGTCTGTCCCCCTGTGATGTCCTCAGCTCTGAGGGCATGATCATCATCCCCTTCCCGTGTCCTGTCGTCCTGGGGACACCACTGTCCCCATCTGCTCCCATAGGCATCAACCTGTCCCCTTTCAACAAGTCCAAGTCAACCGTCCCCTTTCCAATGTCCCCATGGCCTTGGGGACACCACTGTCCCCAAGCATCCCTGGGGACCTGCCCCCATAGACATCCCCCTGGGATGTCCCCAGCCACCGGGGACATGGCCATCCCTCCACCATCCACGGAACCATCGCTGTCCCCCTCAGACACCCCCAGCTGCAGTGACACCGCCGTCCCCAGCGTGTCCCCAAGCACTCACCGCCTGCAGCCGATCCGTCAGCTCCCGGCGCCGGTTACGGCACTTGGCCGCCGCCAACTTGTTCCTCTCCCGCCGCACTCGGCGCTTCTCCTCCTCCTCCGGTGTCAGCTGCCAGAGGGACGGGACCATCAGCCAGCTGTCACTCACGTCCCCAAGGTCCCTCCACCCTCTGGGTCCCACCCACCCACTGGAGGGACAGGGATGCCACTCACCGTCTCCTCGCGGCTGCGCCGGGGCCGGGCGCGGGTGGGACGTGCCGGTGGCACTGCCGGCCCCGCGGCGAAGGGACCCATGCCTGGCGTGGAGTAGCTGGGTCCCGGGAGGTCGTAGGGATCGACGGGGCCGGTGGGCGGGGGGTGCGCCATGGGTGCCCCCGGGGGCTGCGACTGCGCCACGGAGGAGATGAGGGTGGGCTGCACCAGCCACTGCAGGTCCTGGCTGGTGGTGATGGCCGTCACCGTGGGCACGAAGGAGCCGGGCATGTCCCCCAGGCCGCTGCACTCCTGCGGAGACGGGGAGAGGGGTGGTCAGAGCCTGCCCAGCAGGACCCACGGCGGGGCTGGCGCTGCCACCCTCCCACCCTGCACGAGGGCCTCGGGCCCCTGGCACCAGCGTGCAAGAGCTCCCTGGCGCTAAGCCACGATGCCCTTGTGCCCCTGGCACCGATGCACTGGACCCTCAGGACCCTGGCACCAGCATGCAAGAGCTCCCTGGCACTGAGGCACGATGCCCTTGTGCCCCTGGCACCGATGCACGGGACCCTCAAGAGCTCCCTGGCACTGAGGCACGATGCCCTTGTGCCCCTGGCACCGATGCACCGGACCCTCAGGTCCTTGGCACCAACGTGCAAGAGCTCCCTGGCACTGATGTGCAACGATCCCTGTCCCTGACCTGCAAGACCCCCCCAGCGCTGGTGCACGACGTCCTCGTGCCCCTGGCACCAACACACAAGCCCTTCCTGGCACTGATGCACGATGCCCTCGTGCCCCCTGGCACCAACGTGCAAGAGCCCCCAGGCACTGACACACAAGCCCTTCCTGGCACCAACGTGCAAGAGCTCCTGGCACCGATGCACGAGGCCCCCCCAGTGCTCGTGCACCAACGTGCACCCATGAAGGGCCCCAGCTCAGGGTGCCCCTGTCCCCCCCAGGGACACCCCTTCTGCCTCCAGCTGTTGGCAGCTGGCAGCACCCCCCCCTCACTGCACCAGGACCCCCCCCCCCGCTTTACACCAGGACCCCGCACGCTGCCTGGGCACCCTGAGGGTGTTGTGAGGCACCGAGGGACCCCCCCCAAATCCCACCAGGACCCAAACCCCCTACGGAAGTGGTGGGGGGGGCACTGAGCCCCCCTTTCCCGGTTGCACCGGGTGGGGCAGTGTGCATTGACCCCCCCGGGTGCACCGGGAACCAGAGGAGTTGCACCGAGTTCCTCCGGTTGCACCGGGACCCAATGGGGAGGGGGTTGCACCGGGAGGGGGGGATATGCATTGACCACCCGGTTGCACCAGGACCCTGTGCGGGGGGGCTGCACTGCATCCCCCCGGTTGCACCGGGACCCAGTGGGGAGGGGGGGATATGCATTGACCCCCCCGGGTGCACCGGGAACCGGAGGAGATGCACTGAGTTACACTGGTTGCACCGGGACCCTGTGCGGCGGGGGGCTGCACTGCGCCCCCCCGGTTGCACCGGGACCCGGTGTTGGGGGTGCTGCACTGCGTCCCCCCGGTTGCACCGGGACCCGGTGTGGGGGGGGCTGCACTGCCTCCCCCCGGTTGCACCGGGACCCGGTGCGGGGGGGCTGCACCGCGCCCCCCCGGTTGCACCGGGACCCGGTGCGGGGGGGGCTGCACCAGGAGCGGGCGATATGCATTGACCTCCCCGGTTGCACCGGGACCCGGTGTGTGGGGGGCTGCACTGCGTCCCCCCGGTTGCACCGGGACCCGGTGCGGGGGGGGGCTGCACTGAGTCCCCCCTTCACGTGGGGGGGGGTCCCCATCCACACTCCCACCGGCCGCCGCACCGCGCCGGCGGGATGAGGGGGCGTGGCCTCGCACCGAGGGGGCGTGTCCCCCGCCCCCCCCCCCTCCCCGTAGCAACGGGGGGGGGCGGCCGCCGCGTTCCAAAATAACCCCGCGCGCGCCGTACGTGCGCCGCGTCATCACGGAGGGTTCCAGCGCGTCACGCGTTTACGCACGACCCCGCCCCCTCGGCGCCTCCCTCCCCCTGGCGGCCCCGGTGCGGCGCTCACCTGCGCGGCCGCCGCCGCCGCGGGGCTCCCGAAGGAGTCGACCGAGGAGAGGTACTGGGACTCGGCCGAGGGCGAGGAGCTGCAGCGGGAGCCCGAGTCGTAGTCCCCGGGGAAGCCCTGGTACATGGCCCCGGGGGCGCGGGGGCCGCCCCGCCACGCCAAGGCTGCGGGTCAGGCTACCGGCATCCCGGTTCACCCGGCACCCGCCGCTCCTCGCTTTCTTCCCCCTCGCCGGTTGTGGTGGTGGGGATGGGGGAAGTCTCTCGGTGCAAGGGTCCCCGCTCCGGTCTGCTGTCCTGTGGGAAGTCCCGGTGTGCCCGTCCCAGGCTCCGGTTCACCGGTGCAAAGTCTCGGTGCCGCTGCTCAAGCTCCGGTTCGCGCTATAATCCCCGGTGCATCCGTGCCAGGCTCCGGTGCTCCTCTACAAACCCCGGTTCGCCGGTACAAAGTCCCGGTGCAGCTGTCCCAGGCTCCGGCTCGCCGCTACACACCCCGGTGTAGCCTTCCCAGGCTCCGGTTCGCCACTGCAAAGCCCCGGTGCGCCTCTACAAACCCCGGTGCATCCGTTCCCAGGCTCCGGTTTGCTGGTACAAAGTCCCGGACCGCCGCTATAAGCCCCGGTACATCCGTTCCCAGGCTCGGGTTCTCCGGTGCAAAGTCCCCAGTCGGCCGCTATACGCCCCGGTAAATCCGTTCCCAGGATCCGGTCCAGCCGCTACGAGCCCCGGTACATCCGCTCCCCAGCTCCGCCGGTGCAAAGTCCCGGTGACGCTCCCGCCGCTTCCCCCGGTCTCCGCTTTTTATGAATGAACCGCTCACCGCCGCGCCGCCGCTTTATACGGCGGCGCCCCGCCCCCTGCGCTGACGTCACGCCCGCCGCCGCAGCCGCTCCGGGCCCCCCGAGACCCCCCGGACCCCGCAGCCGCCGTCGCTGCCGTTGCCGCTGCCGTTCTGCGGCCCCGGGAGCCGCCGCCGCCGTTAAGAGGCTCCGCGGCGGGCGAGGAACGGGGGGGATCCCTCGCCCCGCCCCTCCGGAGTTCCTGTGACGCAATTAGCCATATATGGGCTTGTCTCGGAGTGTTTGTTTGGTATCCTAGCAATGACGTCACAGGGAATCCCTTCGCCGCCGCCGCCGCCGCTGCCGCCGAAACGCGTATTAATAGAAACGGGCGCCGCGGTTCTAGAAACGGCCTGAACCGTCCGGGGCGACGGCCCCGCACCCCGGTAACCCCCCCGGTAACCCCCCACGGGACCCCCCCCCCACGCGGTGACCCCTTCCCCGGGACCCCCTCCCCACCCAGCGACCCCCCCCCCGGGTGAGCCCCCGGCACCCTCTTTCCTCCCGGTAACGGCCCCCCGTGCTCCTTCCCCACCCGGTAACCCCTCCAGTAACCTCTCCCTCTCCGGTGAGCCCCCCCGGTGACCCCTCCCGGTAACGCTCGCTGCGGGGTTCCCCCCCCCCAAGCATGTGGTGCCGCAGCCCAAAGGACCGTCCCGGGGTGGGGGGATCCCGGTAGCCGGGGGAGGATGGGGACCGGAGTGCAGGCCCCCGGTACCGGAGCAATGGGAACCTCTCCCCGGGCTGTTACCGAGACCGGGCAGCGAGTTACCGGAGAGAGGGTGTTGGAACCGAGGGACTGGGAACCAGGGTGTTACCAGTACCGCACTGCAGAGCACCGGGGGGTCCCGGTACCGGGGCAATGGGAACTTCCCCTCCGAGGTGTTACCGGTACCGGACTGCAGAGCACCGCGGGGTCCCGGTACCGGGGCAATGGGACCCCCCCCACCTCCGCGATGCACCGGGGCTGGGCTGCAGAGCATCAGGGAGCCTCCGGTACCGGGTGATGGCACACCACACGGGGGTTCCCGGTACTAGGGTGCAGGGGACACCGTCCCCATCCCACGCACTCCCGGGTTGGGCACGGGGAGGGTGGGAGTCCCGGTACGGGGGTGTCGGCACCCAGGGCCCTCGGGGGGGGGGGTCCCAGTTTCTTTACAGGACCGGGGTTGACACCGGAGGCTGATGTCACCGGCGGGAACCGGCGCTGAGTCACGGCGGGGCCACGGCGAGCGGGAGGGCGGGGGGGCAGTTCCCACGCCCCGTCACTCACTCATTCATTCTCTCTCCGTTCATTCATTCATTCATTCGTTCGTTCATTCACTCCCACCCCCGTCATTCATTCATGCCGCGCCCTCAGCCGGGGGGGGCGGAGCCGGGGGGGTCGCAGCCCCGGTTGTCCCCGCCTCCCTCGCTGCTCCCAGGCCCCGGGTGTCCCCGGTCCCGGTGTCCCCGGCCCAGGGTGTCCCCAGCCTGGCGGGGTCTGGCCCCGGTGCTTCTGGTCTCGGGTCCCCCCAGTCCCGGTGTCCCAGCTCGGTGCTCCTGCTGCCGGGTGTCCGCAGCCCCGGTGTCCCGAGCGGGCTCTCCCAGCCGGGCTCTCCCTGGTGTCCCGGCCCCGGGGTCTCCCCCGGTGTCTGGGTCCCGGTGTCCCAGCGGGGCTCTCCTCGGTGTCCCAGCCCCGGTCCCAGTGTCCTGGCCAGGCTCTCCCCACTGTCTGGGTCCCGGTGTCACGGCCGGGCTCTCCCGGGTGTCCCGGTCCCGGTATCCTGGCCGGGCTCCTCCCGGTCTCCCAGCCCCAGTCCCGGTGCCCCGGCCCCGATTCCAGTGTCCCAACCAGGCTCCCCACAGTGTCCCGGTGTCCTGGCTGGGCTCTCCCCTGTCCCGGTGGGGCTCTCCTGGGTGTCCCAGCCCCGGTGTCCCGGCGGGGCTCTCCCGGGTGCCCCGGTCCCGGTGTCCCGGCGGGGCTCTCCCGGGTGCCCCGGTCCCGGTGTCCCCCCGGGGCTCTCCCCGGTGTTCCCACCCTGGTGTCCCCCCCACGCCGTCCCGTCCCGTCCCGTCCCGTCCCCACGTGCCGCCGCCGCCGCCGCAGTAAACACGGCGCGTGTCGCCCCGGCGACGGCGTTCCATGCCCCTGACGTCACCACGTCCGGCGTCCGTTGTTTACGTCGCGCGGCAACCGCCGTGCCCGTGGCAACGGGGGGGCGGGGCCAGACCGGAGGGGGCGGGGCCGGGGCGGGCAAGGGGGCGGGGTCAGCGCCGCGGAGATCCCGCGCGTTTGACGGGACAGGAGGGGCCGGGGGGACACGGGGGGGACACGGGGGGGACACGGGGTGCCTGGGGGGGGCAGGGGGACACAGGGGGGACACAGGGGGGACATGGGGTGCCTGGGGGGACAGGGGGACACGGGGGGGACATGGGGTGCCTGGGGGGGACAGGGGGACACGGGGGGGAGACGGGGGGGACATGGGGTGCCTGGGGGGGACAGGGGGACACGGAGGGGACATGGGGTGCCTGGGGGGGACAGGGGGACATGGAGGGGACATGGGGTGCCTGGGGGGACAGGGGGACACGGGGGGGACACAGGGGGTCATGGGGTGCCTGGAGGGGACAGGGGGACACGGGGGGTCATGGCGGGGACAGGAGGGGGACACAGGGTGGCCCGAGGGGGACACAGGGGGGACAGAGGCTGCTGAGTCAGCACAGCCCAGCCTGGCTGCGGGGGGGCTAAAAGTACCCGGGGGGATCCCAGTGCCACCCCCCCGCCGCGTCCACCCACGTCCCCTGTCCCCCCATAGGCCCGTGTCCCCATGGCCCTCTGTGTCCCTTGTGCCTCCTCATGTGCCCCTCTGTGTCCCCCATGCCTGCTGGTGTCCCCTCATGTCACCCTGTGTCCCCCATCATGTCCCTGTGTCCCCTCCATGTTCCCCATGTCCCCCCCATGCCCCTTGTGCCTACTCATGTCCCCCCGTGTCCCTCCATGTCCCTGTGTCCCTCCATGTCCCTGTGTCCCCCCATGTCCCCCCGTGTCCCCGCATCCCCTTCACGATCAAGCCCAGCTGTCACAAGAGTTTTTATTAAAGTGAGACCCCTCCACGCAGGGCAGGGGGAGGACACGGGGGGGACACACACGACCCCCGCCTCCCCCAAAGTGACCCCCCCACGCACACAGGGTGGGGGGACGTCGGGGGACCCCAGTCACCTCCCCCCCAAGCTGTCACCTCGGGGGGGGGGACAGGGCGTCACTGCGGCTTCACTTTGGCACTTGGGAGCTTGGCCTTGATCCTGGGGGCAGAGGGGAGTTGGGGGGGGTCGGGACACCCCAAGACCCCCCGGGGGCTCCCCTGGGTGGGGTTTGGGGTCCCCAGGGGCAGGGGTGGGGTACGGGGGGCAGGGGCTGCCCTCACCTGGCTCGGAGGTGACTCAGGTGGTTCCTCACCAGACTCACGTACTGGTCGATCTGGGCCTGGGGACATCGGGGACGTGGGGAGCAACCGGGGACGTGGGGGGGCAGAGGGGCACCCCTCGACCCTCCCCGGACCCCCGTGTCCCCCTGCGTCCCCGTACCTGGTAGTGCCGGTAGAGCACGGGGAAGGTGAACGCACAGATGACGCCTGGGCAGGGAGCACCGCGTCAGGCCAGGTCCCCGTCCTGTCCCCCCCATCCCCTGTCCTTGTACCACACCCCCTGTCCCCAGGCTGTCCCCATGCTCACTCCCCTGTCCCCATGGTGTCCCCCATCCCCACGCTGTCCCCATCCCTGTGCCATCCCCAGGCACTAGTCATGTCCCCTGCGCCTGTGCCCTCGTCCCCCAGCTGTATCCACACCCTGTCCCCATGCCACCCACTGTCCCTGTGCCTGTCCCCCGGCCCCACGCTGTCCCCTGTCCCCATCCCTGTGCCCCATCCCTTGTGCTCTGTCCCCATCCCCTGTCCCCCATCCCATGTCCCTGTCCCCATCCCATGTCACTTGTTTCCCATGCCAATTCCCTGTCCCCATCCCGTCCCCATGCTGCCCCTGACCCCGTCCCCGTGCCATCCCTGTCCCCATCCCCGTGCCATCCCTGTCCCCATCCCGGTGCCATCCCTGTCCCCATCCCCGTGCCCCATCCCCTGTGCTCTGTCCCCATCCCTTGTTCCCTATCCCATGTCCCTGTCCCCATGCCCCATCCCATGTCCCTGTCCCCATCCCATGTCACTTGTCTCCCAGGCCAATGCCCTGTCCCCATCCCGTCCCCATGCCACCCCTGTCCCCGTCCCCGTGCCATCCCTGTCCCCATCCCGGTGCCGTACCCACTCCCAGCAGCGTCAGCCCGTTGCAGACGGCCCCCACGTAGGTCAGCAGGTAGAACAAGAAGGCGAACTGCAGACAGAGCCCGGTGTCACCGTCACCGTCCCGGCTGTCCCCCAAGCCACCAACGTCCTCATGCCCCATGTCCCCAGTACCGCCCGTGCCCTTGTGCCTGTGGGGCACCTCATGTCCCCCTGTCCCTCAGTGTCCTCTGTACCCCCATGCCCCGGTGTCTCCATGCCCCCAGTGTCCTCCATGTCCCCTGTGCCCCCAGTGTCCCCATGCCCCCGGTGTCCTTCGTGTCCCCGGTGTCCCCCATGCCCCCCACATCCCCTGTGCCCCCAGTGGCTCCCAGTGTCCCCCATGCCCCTGGTGTCCCCATGCCCTCAGTGCCCCCCATGACCCAGGTGTCCCCCAGTGCCCCCAGTGCCCCCCTTGCCCCCCATGTCCCCCGTATCCCCATACCCCCTATGTCCCCCCTGCCCTCAATGCCCCCCATGCCCCCTCGCCCCCCATGCAGGGTGACGGTCACCTTGAGGGACTCGAGGAGGCTGTGGACAAGGAAGAGGCGGGCGAGGGTGCGGGTGGCGGCGACGAGGTGCCGGGCCAGGCGCCGGGCCCAGCGCTGCTGCTCCTCGGGGCTCAGCCCCACGGTCCCCTCCGGCTGTGCCCTGCGTGGGGACAGGGACAGGCGTGGGCTGGGGACGGGGTCCGCAGGGACAGCAAGGATGGCTGTGGGGACGGGGACAACAGGGACAGCCTGTTGTGTGGGGATGGGGATGGCAGGGACATGCCATGGGGTGGACACAGGGATGGCAGGGCCACCCCATGCCATGGGGACAGGGACATCAGGGCCACCCAGGGCAAGGGCGCAGGGATGGCAGGGACACCTCATGCCGTGGGGACAGGGATGGCAGGGAGACTCTGTAGGATGGGGACAGGGATGACAGGGCCACCCCATGCCATGGGGACAGGGACATCGGGGCCACCCAGGGCGAGGGCACAGGGATGGCAGGGCCGCCCCATAGGGACAAGGTTGGCACGGGCACCCGGTGCCACAGGGACAGCGGTGCCACCTCACACCGCGGGGATGGTGACAGGCAGTAGGACAGGCAGGGGATGGCACCGGGAGGGTGACAGCGATGGCACCGGGAGGGTCCCCGTCGTGTCACTCACCGGCCGGGGGGCTCGGGCGGGTGGCGGCGCAGGGCGCGCAGGGCAGCGCGGTGCAGGCGCAGGGGCAGGGTGACACCCAGCACGGCCAGCGCCCCGTAGGCGCCCACGCTGACGGCGCTGAACCGCGCCAGGCACCCCAGGGTGCCCAGGGCCCCCACCAGTGCCAGCGCCGACCGCCCCGGCGCCCGCCAGTACAGCAGCTCCCACACTGCAGGGACACCGTGCTGTGCCCAGGGCTCCCAGTGCCGCCCAGTATCACCTCCAGAGACTCCCAGTGCCACCCAGTATCCTCCAGAGCCCCCCAGTGCCTCTCAGTATCCCTCCCAGAGCCCCCCAGTGCCACCCAGTATCCTCCAGAGCCCCCCCGTGCCACCCAGTATCCTCCAGAGCCCCCCAGTGCTTCTCAGTATCCCTCCCAGAGCCTCCCAGTGCCATCCAGTACCCCCTCCAGAGCCCCTCTAGTACTCCCAGTGCCCCTCAATGTTCCCCAGTGCCCCAGTTTCCCTCCAGTACTTCCCAGTAACACCCCCCCCCGAGCCTCCTCAGTGCTCCCAGAGCCCCTCCCAGTGCCTCCCAGTACCCACTCCAGAGCCCTCTGGGTGGTCCCAGAGCCCCCATGCCCACCCCCCAGTGCCTCCCAGAGCCCCCTGGGTGCTCCCAGAACCCCCATGCCCCCCCCCCAGTGCCTCCCAGTACCCTCTCCAGAGCCCCCTGGGTGCTCCCAGTGCTCCCATGCCCCCCCAGCTCCCCCCCTCCCAGCACCCAGCTGTCCCCACCCTGAGTGACAGCCCCAGATGCGGGGAGGGGGAGCACCCACCCCACCCCCCCGGGGTGCCCCCCCCCGCCTCCATGGGTGCCCCCCGCACCCACCTTGGCCCTCCATGGCTCCCGCGGGTGCTCCTGGGGGGGTTGGGGACACTTTGGGGGGGGTCACCCCTATTTTTAGCCACCAATCCCGCCCGGACGCCCGGGGCCACCCTGACACGGGACGCCTGGGCCCCCCCGGCCCCCCCCCCCGCCGTGCCCCGAGGCCCTGATTGGCCGCTCACCCAGGACATCAGCTCCCGGCGGGCTCGGTGATTGGTCGGGGGGCGCCGGGGGCGGCTCCGGGACTGGGGGGGGCTCCGGGGGGGGCTCCGGGGGGGGCGGGCGTGGGGCGCCCCCTGCGGGCGGGATGGGGAGTGCGGGCGGGGGGGGACCCGCGGGCGCTGCTGCTGCGGGACAGGGAAGGGAGTGGGGCGGGGGGGTCAGGGGGCTCCGGGGTGGCCGAAAGAGTGTCCCGGGACCCCCATGGCCCCGACCCCCCCCCGGGGACCCCCCATTGCCCGGACAGCCCCTCGGGACGCCCCATAGCCCCCAGCCCCGCCTTGGGTACCCTGCGACCCCCCCATCGCCCCCAGTCCCCCCCCCTCGGGTGCCTCAGGACCCCTCATCGCCCCCAGCCCCCCTTGGGGACGCCCCATTGCCCCAAGACCTCCCAGCGACCCTCTCCTGACCCCCAACCCGCCCATGGTGCCCCAGGACCCCCCCAGGGACCCCCATCACCCCGAACTGCCCCCCCCAGGGACCTCCATCACCCCGCCCCCCCCATGGCCCCCCATCACCCCCCATACCCAGACTCGTCAGGGTGTCCTCAGCCTCAGGACCCCCCAACAGTGGCAGGGCCCCCCCCACCTCCAGCTGCCCCTCGGGAGGGGCCGGGGGCTCCTCGGGACGCTTGGGGGGGGCCCTGGCAGCCGAGCGGGGGTCCGGCCCCCGGGGGGACCCGCCGGGGGGCCCCGAGCTCAGGCGGGGGGGGCGTCCCCGGCGGGAGTCCCGGCGGCAGCGGGGTCCCGGCTCGTTGGGGGGACCCCCCCCGCTAAAGGCGATGTAGGAGAAGGTGAGTTCCCGGGGGGGTCCCCGGGCTCCCCCCCCCGCCGCTGTCGCTCCGTCTTCATCCTCATCCTCCTCTTCCTCCTCTGGGGGCTCCGGTGCCTCCTGCAGCTCGGGGAAGTCCGACTCCTCGTTGCCACCTTGGGGGGGGGGTTTGGGGGGGGTCAAGGGGGGGGTCGGGGCACCCCCATGCCCGCGTTGCACCCCAAACCGGGAGGGGGCTCGGCCCCGCTCACCCTCCGTGGAGTCCGGCGTGGTGGAGGCCGTGGACGGAGCCTCTTCTGGGGGGGGGCAGAGGGATGGGGGGACGTGGGCCCCCCCCTCGTGCCCCTGCCCCCTCCCCACGTCCCTGTTGCCCCCCCCAGCACTCGGGTCCCCTCGGTGCACGGTGCTCCCCTAAACCTGCTCCTACCCTCCCGGTCCCTATAGCCCCCCGGTATGCCCCCCGACACGCCCTGCCCCGGTGTCCCGTCCCCAGTGTCCCTGTCCCCCGGTAATCCCGGTGCCTCCGTCCTCGGACCTCCCGGGGCCCCAGCCTGGGTACCCTCATCTCCAGCCGCTCCCGGTGCCCCCATCCCCGGTCCCTCCCCGTACCCCCAGCCCGGGTACGCCAGCCCGGTGCCCCCATTCCCAGCCGCTCCCAGTACCCCCATTCCCGCTTCCCCATCCCCGGTCCCTCCATCCCTGTTCCCTCATCCCGGTGCCTCCATCCGCGGCCACTCCCGGTGCCCCATCCCCGGTACCCCCATCCCCCGTGCTTCTCCGGTTCCCACATCCCCGACCACTCCCGCTACACCATTCCCGGTGCCTCCATCCCGGTTCATCATTCCCAGTCCCTCCCAGTGCCCCCTCCCCGGTACCTCCATCCCCCGGTACCCCCATCCCCAGTACCCTCATGCCCGAACACTCCCGCTACCCCGTTCCCTGTACCTCCATCCGCCGGTGCCCCCATCCCTGGCCACTCCCGGTCCCTCCATCCCCGGTACCTCCATCCTCGGCCCCTCCCGGTGCCGCCGCCCCGGACATGTCCATCCCCGGACCCTCCCGGTTCCCTCATCCCCCGGCCACCCCCGGTACCTCTACCCCCGGCCCCTCCCGGTGCCGCCGCCCCTCCCGGTTCCCGGTTCCCGGCGCGTACTGCAGTGGGCGAAGCCCAGGACCTGCCCCATGGCGGCGGCCCCCGCATGGGGCTCCCGGTTGCCCTCGGCCCCGCAGCCCCCGGGCCGGCCCCGCCGCGCATCACCGCGGCGCCATGGCGGGGCCCGCGGCGGCGGCGGCGGACAAAGGGCGGCGGCGGCGGCGGCGGCGGGGGCGGGGCGGCTGCGGGCGGGGCTCGGGGCGGGGCCGCACCGGAGAGCCGGGAACCGGGAACCGGGCACCGGATACCGGGCACCGACACCGGGAACTGGCACCGGGAACCGGGCACCGGGATCTGGCACCGGGCACCGGAGCCCCCCAGTACCCCTCGGAGCCCCCAGAGCCTCCCAGAACCTTCAAGACTCCCCCAGTATGCCCCAGTGCCGCCCAGTACCTGTCAAAGTCCCCCAACGCTCTCCCACAGCCCCCCAGTGCTCCCCAGAGCCCCCAGTATCACTTCGGAGCCCCCCATTGCCCTTCCAGAGCCCCCCAGTACCTCCCAGTGCCCCCCAGGACCCTCTCAGAGCCCCCTAATATCTTCCAGAGCCCCCAGTACCCTCCCAGAGCCTCCCCAGTACCTCCCAGTGCCCCCAGTACTCTCTTAGTGCCCTCAGTCCCCGGAACTGGAGAGCTTTGGGGGACAACGGGTGGACACTGGGGAGGGTCTGGGGGGGGCACTGGGGGGCACTGGGGGTACTGGGCACCCGCCCCTCCTCGGATGCGTTGCCCTTTTAAGAAAGCGGGGGGGCACCTCTCCGCCGTTACCGGGAGGGGCGGGACCTCGCGGGGGCGTGGCGTGGCCGCGGGCCAGGACCGGCCGGTCCTTTCCCCCCCCCGCCGGCACCGGAAGGGCCCGGCCCGGCCCCAGCGCGTCGCCACCGCGGCCAGCATGAGGTGAGCGGCCGGGGCGGGGGGCACCGGGGCGCACCGGGAAGCACCGGGAGCTGGCACTGGGGGTACTGGGCAGCACCGGGAAGCACCGGGAACTGAAACTGGGGGCACCGGGTACACCGGGGACTGGCACTGGGGGTACTGGGCAGCACCGGGAACTGACACTGGGGACACCGGGAACACCGGGGGCTGGCACTGGGGGTACTGGGCAGCACCGGGAAGCACCGTGAACTGACACTGGGGGCACCGGGAGTACCGGGAGCTGGCACTGGGGGCACTGGGCAGCACCAGGAAGCACTGGGAACTGACACTGGGGGTACTGGGCAGCACCGGAAAGCACCGGGAGCTGGCACCGGGGGCACTGGGCAGCACCGGGAAGCACGGGGAGCTGGCACTGGGGTCACTGGGCAGCACCGGGAAGCACCGGGAGCTGGCACTGGGGTCACTGGGCAGCACAGGGAAGCAGGCACTGGGCGCACTGGGCAGCACCGGGAAGCACCGGGAGCTGGCACTGGGGGCACTGGGCGGCACAGGGCAGCACTGGGAACTGACACTGGGGTGGGTCACTGGGCGGCACCGGGAAGCACTGGGAGCTGGCACTGGGGTCACTGGGCGGCACAGGGCAGCACTGGGAACTGACACTGGGGGCACTGGGCGGCACCGGGAACTGGTATGGGAGGGTATCTGGAGCACTGGGGGTACCGGGGAGCACTGGGAACTGTCACCGGGAGCACCAGGGGGCACTGGGAGCTGGCACCGGGGGGTAGTCGGAGCACCGGGAATCACCGGGAGCACTGGGGGCACTAGGGAGAACTGGGAAGCCCCGGGAACTGGTATTGAGTGAACTGGGGAGCACCGGGGACTGGTGCTGGAGACATTGGGGGTACCGGGAAGCACCGGGAGCTGGCACTGGGGAGCACTGGGAGTACTGGGGAGCACTGGGAACTGGCACCGGGGCCACTGTGGAGCACCGGGAACTGGTACCGGAGGCACTGGGAACACTGGGAGCCGCCCCGGTGATGGGTGGGACCCCCGGGGGGGGGGTGACAGCGGGGACACCTGGCCCGTGGGTCCCCCTTCCCACGGGTGCTGCCCCCCCTCCCCGCCTCAGTTTCCCTATGGGGGGGGTTCTGGTCGGTCCTACATAAACACACGCCCCCCCCCCACGCGTGCCCCCCCCCCGGATGTCCCGCGCGGGGGCAGGGGCAGCGCTGGGACGCCTGGGCCCCCCCATAAGGAAGTGGGGGAGGGACGGGGCCCCCGTGGAGAAGAGGAAGGAAAAAGGGGGGGGGGGGGGGGGGTGTTGGGGTGCGCTTGTGGGTTGGGTGCTCAGGAAAGGGGGGGCCGGCACCCATGGGCCTCCCCACCCCAGGGCGTCCCCACGCATGGGGGTCCTCAGCTCTGGGGGTCCCAAACCTGAGTGGTCCCTGTAAAGGGGGTTCCCACATCCAAGGGGTCCTTGAACTGGGGGGTCCAGCACCCAGGGGTCCCCAGATCCCCACACCAGCACCCCCTGCACCCAGGGGGTCCCCAAGCTGGGGGGTCCACCACCCAGGTGGTCCCCAGCTCCCCACACCAGCACCCCCTACACCCAGGGGTCCCCAAGCTGGGGGGTCCAGCACCCAGGTGGTCCCCAGATCCCCACACCAGCACCCCCTGCACCCAGGGGGTCCCCAGGCTGGGGGGTCCAGCACCCAGGCGGTCCCCAGATCCCCACACCAGCACCCCCTACACCCAGGGGTCCCCAGGCTGAGGGTCCACCACCCAGGTGGTCCCCAGCTCCCCACACCAGCACCCCCTACACCCAGGGGTCCCTGAACTGGGGGTCCAGCACCCAGGGGTCCCCAGATCCCCACACCAGCACCCCCTGCACCCAGGGGGTCCCCAAGCTGGGGGGTCCAGCACCCAGGTGGTCCCCAGCTCCCCACACCAGCACCCCCTGCACCCAGGGGGTCCCCAGGCTGGGGGTCCACCACCCAGGTGGTCCCCAGATCCCCACACCAGCACCCCCTGCACCCAGGGGTCCCCAGGCTGGGGGGTCCAGCACCCAGAGGGTCCCACCCTGTGGGGAGATGCCTGTACCGGGGGGTGCCCATACCGGGGGTGCCCACCCAGCGTTGCCCCCCCTGCAGCGAGACGGTGCTGTGCAGCGCCCGGGCAGCGGTGCTGCTCTACGACGACACCCACAAGCAGTGGGTGGCGGCGGGTGGGGGTCCCCAGACCCTCAGCTGCGTCCAGCTCTACCACCACCCCGGCGCCAACACCTTCCGCCTGGTGGGGCGCAAGATGCAGCCTGACCAGCAGGTGAGGGTGCCTGGGGGGGCACCCATGGGTGCGGGGGGGGGTGAAGGGGCAGCCCTGGGTGCGGGGGACTATGGGGTAATACTGAAGATGATGGGGGGGGGGGCTATGGGGTAACACTGGGCATGGGGCACCCATGGGGGTAGGGGTTATGGGTGAACACAGCAGGGGGGGGCTAGGGGGCACCCATGGGTGCAGGGGGGGGCTATGGGGCAATGCTGAGTATGGGGATGCTCTATGGGGCACCCGTGGGTTTGTGGGGTTCTCTATGGGGGCCCCATGTGTATGGGGGGTCTCTGCGGGGGACCCATGGGTATGGGGGGGCCTCTATAGGGGACCCATAGGCATGGGGGTCTCTGCAGGGGACCCATGGGTACAGGGGGGCCTCTATGGGGGCCCCATGGGTATGGGGGGGCTCTGTGGGGGTCCCATGGGTATGGGGGGGGTCTATGGGTCAACACTGGGTATAGGATGAACGTGGGGCACTGTAGGGTGCTGTAGAGGCTACGGGGCGATGCAAAGCGTGGGGATGCTCTATGGGGCACCCGTGGGTACGGGGGGGGCTCTGCGGGGCTGCCCCCCACGCCTGTGGGTGCCCGCAGGTGGTGCTGAACTGCCCGCTGGGGAGGGGGCTGCGCTACAGCCAGGCCACCCCCCAGTTCCACCAGTGGCGGGAGGCCCGCCGGGTCTGGGGGCTCAGCTTCGGGGCCCCCCGCGAGGCCGCCCTCTTCGCCGCCGCCGTCCTGCGCGCCCTGCAGGCACTGGAGGAGGGTGAGTATGGGGGGGGGGGGGTCACGGGGGGCACCCGTGGGGGGCCTGACCCCACAGCCTTGCCTTGTGTCTCCCCCCCCTCCAGGCACCCCGCTGTCCTGGCCAGAGCCCGATGGCTCCGCTCCAGAGGAGCCCGAGCAGCAGGAGAGGTGGGGGACCCCCGAACTGGGGGATGTTGGGGGGGGGCACCGTGATGTTGGGGTGCTGGGGGGGTTCCCCATGCCCATGGGGGCTGTGGGTGCTGGGGGGGGGGTCCCCGTGCCCATGGGAGGCTGTGGGTGTCCCGGTGCCCATGGGGGGCTGTGGGTGCTGTGGGTGTCCCCGTGCCCATGGGGGGCTGTGGGTGCTGGGGGGGGTCCCTGTGCCCATGGGGGGGCTGTGGGTGCTGGGGGGATCCCGGTGCCCATGGAGGGCTGTGGGTGCTGGGGGGGGGTCCCCGTACATGGGGGCTGTGGGTGCTGGGGGGGTTCCCCATGCCCATGGGGGGCTGTGGGTGCTGGGGGGCCCCGTGCCCACGGGGGGCTGTGGGTGCTGGGGGGGGGTTCCCCATGCCCATGGGGGGCTGTGGGTGCTGGGGGGGGTCCCTGTGCCCATGGAGGGCTGTGGGTGCTGGGGGGATCCCCGTGCCCATGGGGGGGGCTGTGGGTGCTGGGGGGGTTCCCCATGCCCATGGGGGGCTGTGGGTGCTGGGGGGGGGTCCCCGTGCCCATGGGGGGCTGTGGGTGCTGGGGGGGGGGTCCCCATGCCCATGAGGGGGCTGTGGGTGTCCCGGTGCCCATGGGGGGCTGTGGGTGCTGGGGGGGGTCCCCGTGCCCATGGGGGGCTGTGGGTGTCCCGGTGCCCATGGGGGGCTGTGGGTGCTGGGGGGGGGTCCCCATGCCCATGGGGGGCTGTGGGTGCTGGGGGGGGGTCCCCGTGCCCATGGGGGGCTGTGGGTGCTGGGGGGGGTCCCGGTGCCCATGGGGGGCTGTGGGTGCTGGGGGGGGGGGGTTCCCCATGCCCATGGGGGGCTGTGGGTGCTGGGGGGCGTTCCCCATGCCCATGGGGGGCTGTGGGTGCTGGGGGGGGCGTTCCCGTGCCCATGGAGGGCTGTGGGTACTGGGGGGGGGGTCTCCATGCCCATGGAGGGCTGTGGGTGCTGGGGGGGGGGGGGGTTCCCCGTGCCCATGGGGGGCTGTGGGTGCTGGGGGGGGTCCCTGTGCCC
This sequence comes from Nyctibius grandis, assembly GCF_013368605.1. Classification (NCBI taxonomy): domain Eukaryota; kingdom Metazoa; phylum Chordata; class Aves; order Nyctibiiformes; family Nyctibiidae; genus Nyctibius; species Nyctibius grandis. The sequence goes on from NW_027167613.1 coordinate 33,327, forward strand.
ATGGGGGGGGCTGTGGGTGCTGGGGGGGTTCCCCATGCCCATGGGGGGCTGTGGGTGCTGGGGGGGGCATTCCCGTGCCCATGGGGGGCTGTGGGTGCTGGGGGGGGTCCCTGTGCCCATGGGGGGCTGTGGGTGCTGTGGGTGTCCCCGTGCCCATGGGGGGCTGTGGGTGCTGGGGGGGGGTCCTGGTGCCCATGGAGGGCTGTGTGTGCTGGGGGGTCCCCGTGCCCATGGGGGGCTGTGGGTGCTGGGGGGGGTCCCTGTGCCCATGGGGGGGCTGTGGGTGCTGGGGGGATCCCGGTGCCCATGGAGGGCTGTGGGTGCTGTGGGGGTCCCCGTGCCCATGGGAGGCTGTGGGTGTCCCGGTGCCCATGGGGGGCTGTGGGTGCTGGGGGTGTCCCCGTGCCCATGGGGGGGCTGTGGGTGCTGGGGGGGGGTCCCTGTGCCCACGGGGGGCTGTGGGTGCTGACCCTTTCCCCCCCAGGCAGGCGCTGGAGGAGCCCGAGCACCGCGTGGCGGCTGCAGGTGGGTGACGGGGGGGTCCAAGGCTGACTCCCCCCAACACTGGGGATGGAGCCTCCCCCTCCAGACCCCCCCCTAAACCCCTTTCCCCCTCCCCAGGCACCCAGGTCACACCCACTGGAGGCCCCCCACCGCCCCCCGGCCCCCCACCGCCCCCGGGGCCCCCCCCACCCCCCGGCCCCCCGCCAGCCACGGGGGTCCCAGCGGCCCCCCCCTTGCCGGTGGCAGCGGGTGCTGCCGGGGGGGGGCCCGGGGGGGGCTCTGGCCTGGCCGCCGCCATCGCGGGGGCTAAACTCAGGAAAGTCGGCAAGGTGAGGGGCGGGGGGGCACGATTGCAGGGAGGGGCAATAATCGGGGGGGGGCTCTGCATCACCCCCTTTCTCCTGGCAGGACGAGGCACCGGGTGCGGGGCCCCCCCCTGCACCCCCCAAGGGCGAAGGTGCCCGCGGGGGGGCGGGGGGGGGGGTTGATGGAGGAGATGAGCGCCATGCTGGCCCGACGGTGAGGGGGGGGTACCCCACTCTGCCCAGCAGCCCCCCACAAGGCGGGGGCGCCCCTGTGCCCACGCTGACCCCCCCCTCATCCCCCCCCAGGAGGAAAGCCACCCTGCAAGGGGACAAGCCAGCGCCAAAGAGGGACGAGGACGCCACCAGCGTGAGTGCCCCCCCCTCAAAATAGCACTTTTGGGGTCCCCCCCATTGGAGGGGTGCTCTGCGTGCCCCCCCCTTCCCCTTGTGTCCCCCCCTGCCCCGACCCCTCCCTCTGTCCCCGCAGGACGAGGCGGAGCCGGGCACCAGGACCCCGGGGCAGCCCGCGGGTGAGTGGCAAATGTAGTTGGGGGGGGGCTTGGGGGGGCTCCTTTGGGGGAACCGGGAGGGTTTGGGGGTCTGGGGGGCCGGGACCCCCCTCACCCACCGCCCTCTCCCCGCAGAGCCGGCGCGGAGGCCCTGGGAGAAGGGCAGCTCCACGCTGCCCAGGTGAGTTGGGGGGGGGACGGGGGCTTTGGGGGGGCCATGGAGGGGGGGTTGAGGTGCTGGGGGGGTCCCCAGGACCCTTAGAGGAGGATTTGGGGGGGGAGATGCTGGAACGGAGAGAGCTGTCAACCCCGGGGGGGGTTTGGGGGGCCCATGGAGGGGGGGTTGGGGTGCTGGGGGGTCCCCAGGACCCTTAGAGGAGGATTTGGGGGGCAGCTGCTGGGATGGGGGGGTCAGGCAGGGTGGGGAGTACCCAAGACACAAGATGGGGGGCACCCAGAGGGGTCTGTGGGGGGGTCCCCAACCTTTTTCTGTCCCCCCCCCCCAGGATGAAGTCGGCCGTTCCAGCTGCCCCCGCCGACCCCCCCGGCCCCGCTGACGAGCCTGACCTGGAGCGAATCAAACAGGTACCGGGGTCGGGGGACGGTCTGGGGTGGGGGGGTCATGGGGGGTCCCCACAAATCCCCTCACCCCTTCGTCCCCCCCCCCCCCCAGGAGCTGCTGGAGGAGGTGCGGAGAGAGCTGCAGAAGATGAAGGAGGAGATCATTGAGGGTGAGGGGGGCATGGGGTATTGGGGGGGGGCCATGGGGCACTGGGGGGGGGCATGGGGCACGGGGGGGGGCCATGGGCAAGGAGTGGGCTCAGGGGACAAGGGGGGGAATAGGGCATTAGGGGGTGGGGGCAATAGGGGAGGGGGGAGCCCTCTGGAGGGGCTCCATGGGGGGGTAATGGGGGGACCCCTCCCTGATGCTTCATTCCCCCCCCCCCAGCATTTGTGGTGGAGCTGCGGAAGAGGAACGCACCCTAAACCCCCCCCCAGCCCCCTCAAGATGGGTGTGGATGGGGGGGGGGGGGCTGTTCCCCCAATTCCCCCCTTTACTCCCCCCCACATCGCTCTGGGGGGTGGCTCTGAGCTGGACCCCCCCAGGCTGTGCCTTACCGGCTGGGGGGGGCCGATGCAGCCCCCCCGCACTGTGCACCCCTTCACTGCCAGTTTGGGGACACCCTTTTTTTTATACTTGGGGAGGGAAAATGAGGGGTGCCCCCCCCTTACCCCCCTTCCCCGGGTTTTTTTTTTATGCCACTTTTGCGTTTTTCACCTTTTTTTTTTTTTTTTGGGGGGGGGGAGGGTGGGGTGTCCCCCTCCCCTGCCACGAATAAACGCCGTTGTTTTATACGTGACGCCCGTGTCACCCATGGGGGGGCCCCGTCACCCACCCGTGGGGGGGTCACTGCCACCCCCCCCCCCCCCCCCCCCCCGGTCACAGCAATGACAGGGACAGCGGGGGCTTCGCTTCGCTTTAATGGGCACGTGTCTGGGACCCCCGCGGGAGACAAGCCCCGCCCACTCACCATCGCCCCGCCCCACGCAGCTCCCCACCAATCACAGCCCAGGCACAGAGTTGTGGCCCCGCCCCCTCCACCAAGCCCCGCCCCCAAAGGAAAGCGCCGGCGGGAAGGAGCACGAGGGCACTTTAATGGCCGGGGCCACCGGGGGCGTGGCCAGGCCCGGCGGGGGCGTTCCCGGAGCCGTTGGGGCCGTGGCCAGGCCCGTCGGGGGCGTTCCCGGAGCCGTTGGGGCCGTGGCCAGGCCCGTCGGGGGCGTTCCCGGAGCCGTCGGGGGCGTTCCCAGAGCCGTTGGCGGCGTTCCCGGAGCCGTCGGGGGCGTTCCCAGAGCCGTTGGCGGCGTTCCCGGAGCCGTTGGGGCCGTGGCCAGGCCCGGCGGGGGCGTTCCCAGGCCCGTCGGGGCCGTGTCCCGGCGGCAGGCGCGCCGCCACGGCGTCCAGCTCCCGCTGCAGCCGCTCCAGGCGCTCGGCCACGTCCCGCAGCGCCGCCGCCTGCTCCTCCTCCCGCCGCCGCGCCTGCCCCGCCTGCCGCGCGTACTCCAGGTAGAGGCAGAGCCCGCCCACGCCGAACACGATCGCCTCCCCCAGCAGCTCCGCGCCCAGCTCCGCCGCCGCCTCCTCGTTCAGCGGCTTCACGGCGGCGCCGCGGAAGCCCATCAGCCGCATCTTGGCGCGCATCTCCACCCAGTGATACACTGCGGGGGCGAGGGGGGGGGGGGACCGGCAGGGAGCGGCGGGGCACCGGCGAGGCCCCCCCCGCCCCCGCGTGTCCCCCGTCTGTCACCGACATGTCCCCCACGCTGTGCCCTCCCCCGTGCCCCTCCCCTCCCGGTGTCCTTCCCCCCCCATGCTCCTCCCCTCCCGGTGTCCTTCCCCCCCCCCCATGCCCCTCCCCTCCCGGTGCCCCCCCCCCGCCTCCTCCCGGTGTCCCCCCCCCCGCCCCGCACTCACGCTGCGCGGGCGGGAGGCAGATGTAGGCGCGGAAGAAGGGGCTGGCGCGCGCCCCGGCCTTGATGCGCGCCGCCAGGGGGCGGCTCAGCTGGCGCGCGCCCAGCGTCAGCAGCTTGGCCAGCGGGAACGCGCCCGCCACCATCCTCCGCCGCGCGCGCGCCCCCGCGACGTCACCGCCGCGCGACGCGGGGAGGGGCGGGGAGAGCGGCGGCGGCGGCGGCGGCGGGGCGGGGGGGGGCGTGTTCTTCCTCTGTCGGCCACGCCCCCTCCCGCCGCCGGGACGCGCCCCCCCCCCCCATCGGTGCGCAGGGACCCTCGCGCGTCGGGGCACCCACGGGTGGCCCTGGACACCCCTGGGTGACCTTGGGACCCCCCCGGGTGACACTGGAGCACCCGTGGGTGACACTGGAGCACTCGTGGGTGACACTGGACACCCCTGGGTGACACTGGAGCTCCCATTTGTGACACTAGACCCCCCCTGGGTGACACTGGCACCCCCTGGGTGATGCTGGAGCACCCATGGGTGATGCTGGAGCCCCTTCTGTGACACTGGAGCACTCGTGGGTGACACTGGACCCCCCTGGGTGACACTGGAGCTCCCATGTGTGACATTGGAGCACCCATGGGTGATGCTGGACCCCCCTGGGTGACACTGGAGCACCCATGTGTGACACTGGACCTCCCCTGGGTGACACTGCACCACCTGTGGGTGACACTGGCACCCCCTGGGTGATGTTTGAGCACCTGTGGGTGATGCTGGAGCTCCTCAGGTGACACTAGGGCACTCGTGGGTGATGCTGGAGCACTCGTGGGTGACACTGGACCCCCCTGGGTGACACTGGCACCCCCTGGGTGATGCTTGAGCACCTGTGGGTGATGCTAGAGCCCCTTCTGTGACACTGGAGCACCCCTGGGTGACACTGGACACTCCTGGGTGACACTGGAGCACTCATGGGTGACACTGGACCTCCCTGGGTGACACTGGAGCACCCGTGGGTGACACTGGAGCCCACTTGGGTAACACTGGAGCTCCCATGTGTGACACTGGACCCCCCTGGGTGACACTGGAGCACCCGTGGGTGACACTGACACCCCCTGGGTGATGCTTGAGCACCTGTGGGTGATGCTGGAGCTCCTTCTGTGACACTGGAGCACTTGTGGGTGATGCTGGAGCACCCGTGGGTGATGCTGGACACTCCTGGGTGACACTGGAGCCCACTTGGGTAACACTAGAGCTCCCCTGGGTGACACTGGAGCACCCGTGGGTGACACTGGCACCCCCTGGGTGATGCTTGAGCACCTGTGGGTGATGCTGAAGCTCCTCAGGTGACACTGGGGCACTCGTGGGTGATGCTGGAGCACCCGTGGGTGACACTGGAGCCCACTTGGGTAACACTGGACCACCCGTGGGTGACACTGGACCCCCCTGGGTGACACTGGAGCCCACTTGGGTAACACTGGAGCTCCCATGTGTGACACTGGACCCCCCTGGGTGACACTGGAGCACCCCCGGGTGACACTGGACACTCCTGGGTGACACTGGAGGTGCCATGTGTGACACTGGAGCACCCGTGGGTGACACTGGCACCCCCTGGGTGATGCTTGAGCACCTGTGGGTGATGCTGGAGCTCCTCAGGTGACACTGGGGCACTCGTGGGTGATGCTGGAGCCCCTTCTGTGACACTGGAGCACTCGTGGATGACACTGGAGCACCCGTGGGTGACACTGGACACTCGTGGGTGACACTGGAGCCCACTTGGGTAACACTGGAGCTCCCATGTGTGACACTGGACCTCCCCTGGGTGACACTGGACCACCCGTGGGTGACACTGGCACCCCCTGGGTGAAGCTTGAGCACCTGTGGGTGATGCTGGAGCTCCTCAAGTGACACTGGAGCACTCGTGGGTGACGCTGGAGCACTCGTGGGTGACACTGGACCGCCCTGGGTGACACTGGCACCCCCTGGGTAATGCTTGAGCACCTGTGGGTGATGCTAGAGCCCCTTCTGTCACACTGGAGCACCCGTGGGTGACACTGGACCCCCCTGGGTGACACTGGAGCACCCGTGGGTAACACTGGAGCTCCCATGTGTGACACTGGACCCCCCTGGGTGACACTGGAGCACCCGTGGGTGACACTGGACCCCCCTGGATGACACTGGAGCCCACTTGGGTAACACTGGAGCTCCCATGTGTGACACTGGACCCCCCTGGGTGACACTGGACCACCCGTGGGTGACACTGGCACCCCCTGGGTGATGCTTGAGCACCTGTGGGTGATGCTGGAGCTCCTCAGGGGACACTGGGGCACTCGTGGGTGATGCTGGAGCCCCTTCTGCGACACTGGAGCACTCGTGGGTGACACTGGAGCTCCCATGTGTGACACTGGACCTCCCCTGGGTGACACTGGACCACCCGTGGGTGACACTGGCACCCCCTGGGTGATGCTGGAGCACCTGTGGGTGATGCTGGAGCTCCTCAGGTGACACTGGGGCACTCGTGGGTGATGCTGGAGCCCCTTCTGTGACACTGGAGCACTCGTGGGTGACACTGGACCACCCGTGGGTGATGCTGGACCACCCGTGGGTGACACTGGCACCCCCTGGGTGACACTGGAGCACCTCTGGGTGATGCTGGGGCACTCGTGGGAAACACTGGAACCCCCTGGATGACACTGGAGCACCCCTGGGTGACACTAAAGTCCACGTGGGTGACATTAGACCCCCTTCGGTGACACTGGAGCACTCGTGGGTGACACTGGAGCACTCCCAGGTGATGCTGGAGCACCCGTAGGAGACACTGGCCCACCCATGGGTGATGCTGGAGACCCCTGGGTGACACTGGAACAAGCATAGGGGACACTGAAGCTCCCCTGGGTGACACTGGAGCCCCCGGGGTGACACTGGAACAGGTGTAGGGAACACCGAAGCCCCCCTGGGTGACACTGGAGCCCACTTGGATAACACTGGAGCTCCCATTTGTGACACTGGACCCCCCTGGGTGACACTGGAACCCCCTGGGTGATGCTGGAGCACCCGTGGGTGATGCTGGAGCCCCTTCTGTGACCCTGGAGCACCCGTGGGTGACCCTGGAGCACCCGTGGGTGATGCTGGTGCCCCGTGGGTGACCCGGGACCCCTCCCGGGTGACCCTGGAGCCCCGGGACGTGTGGGGCAGCCTGCAGGATCCCCCCACCCAAGACGTGGGCCAGGCTCCACGCTACCACCGGGTCACGTTGCTCCGACTGAGCCCCCCCCGGGTACCCCCCCGCCGTGCCCCCGCCCTTCCCGGGGGCGGTGCCGCCGGAGCCGGTGCCGGTGCCCCGAGGGCGGCGGAGCCCCACGCCGAGCCGGTACCGGGGGTCCCGGGGGGAGGCGTCGGGGGGCACCGGGAGGGTCCGGGGGAGGCGGAGGGCACCGGTGGGGCTCGCGGGGGTGTCGGGGTGAAGCGTAGGGGACAGAGGGGCAGCGGGGAGACACGCGTGGGGGGGACCCGGGACACCGGGGGGGGGCAAGGGACAGCGGAGGTGGCACCGGGCGGCCCCGGCATCACCCGGGAGGTGTCGGGCGGCGTCGGGGTGAAGCGGAGGGGACATGGGGGCACTTTGGGGGGCAGCGGGGGACACGCGTGGGGGACCCGGGACACCGGGAGGGACAAGGGGCACCGGGGGGAGGGACAGGGAACACTGGAGGGGGGACAAGAGACACCGAGGTGGCACCGGGAGGAACGGGCATCACCGAGGGTGGGGGGGGTGGCCGCGCCGTTAACGGGGGGGACACACCGGTACCCCCGTCCCATCCAGTGCCCCCCGGTAACCATCCCCCAGCAGCTGCCAGCGGCGTCATGGGCCACTGGGCTGCGGCCCCCGCCCTGCTCAGCCGAGTCCGGCGTGAGGCAGAGGTGAGACCCCCCCAGGACCCACCCCAACATCACCCCTGGGGTCCTCCCACACCCTGGGACCCCCCCACTGCCACTGCTGGGACCCCCCAGGACCCTCCCATTGCCTCGTCGGGACCCCCACCCCACCAGGGCCACCCCCCCCAGCTGCCACCTCCAGGACCTCCACCCCAGGAGCATGGTGGCCCCATGGTGGTGTCCCCAGTCATGGTGGCCCCATGGTGGTGAACCCATGGAGGTGATCCCAGTCATGGTGGTCCCATGGTGGTGTCCCCATGGTGGTGATCCCAGTCATGGTGGTCCCATGGTGGTGTCCCCATGGTGGTGTCCCCATGGAGGTGACCTCAGCCATGGTGGCCCCATCGTGGTTGCCCCATCGTGGTTGCCCCATGGGTGGTGTCCATGTGGTGGTGGCCCCAAGATATTGACCCCGGTCATAGTGTCCCCATGGCGGTGACCTCAGTGGTAGTGGCCCCATGGTGTTGGCCCCAATGTGGTGACCTCAGTGGTGGTCACCCCACAGTGGTGTGCCCATGCTGGTAGCCCCATGGTGGTGACCCTGGTAGCGGTGATCCCAGTGGCGGTAGCCCCATGGTGGTGGCTGCATGGTGGTGTCCCCATGGTGGTGTCCCCATGGTGGTGTCCCCATGGTGATGGTCCCATGGTGGTTGCACCAATGTGGTGACCCCAGTGGTGGTGTCCCCATGGTGGCGGCCCCACGGTGGCCCCCCTGCAGTGTCCCCACGGTGTCCCCTTGCAGGAGGAGCGCTCAGCCCAGGCCACGCTGGCCGCCTGGCACGAGTACCGGCGCGCCTGTGAGCTGCGCCTGCACCTTGACCCCCCAGCACCCGGTGAGTGGGGATGGGTTGGGGACACTGGGGGGACACTGGGGACACCCTGACCCCCTCCCACCCCCCCAGGACCTGTCTGCAACCGCAGCTTTGACATGTACGCCTGCTGGGGGGACGCAGCCCCCAACAGCACCGTCACCGTCCCCTGCCCCTGGTACCTGCCCTGGCACCACCGAGGTAACAGGAGGGGGGTGGCACCCGCCCCGGGGGGCCGGTGGGTGCCCCTGGGTGCCGAGGAGTGACGGGACGGGGTGCCCAGTGCAGGGCGGGGTGGTGGCTCGGCGCTGCGGACCCGACGGGCGGTGGGTGACCGACGAGACGGGGCGTCCCTGGCGGGACCATTCGCAGTGCGAGGACCTGGCACAGGAGCAGCCGCTGCAGGTGGGGGCCCGGGGGCCGTGCCGTGCCGAGCCGTGCCATGCCGTGCTGCGTGGTGCCGTGTCGTGGGGTGCTGTGCCGTGCCATGCTGTGCCATGCTGCGGGGTGCTGTGCTGTGCCGTGTTGCGGGGTGCTGTGCTGTGCCGTGCCGTGCCGTGTTGCGGGGTGCCATGCCGCAGGGTGCTGTGCCGTGCCATGCTGGGCCATGCCGGGAGATGCCATGCTGGGATGTGTCACTCTGCTGTGCCACGCTCTGCTGTGCATCGTGCCATGCTGTGCTGTGCCGTGCCGTGCCCTGCACCGTGCTGTGCCACGCTGTGTCCTGCCATGCACCGTGCTGTGCCCTGTGCCGTGCCCTGTGCCGTGCCCCATGCCATGCCCCACGCCATGCCCTGTGCCACGTCACGCTGTCGTGCACCGTGCCACGCTGTGCTCTGCCCTGTGCCACGCTGTGCCACGCTGTGCCATGCTGTGCTGCGTCGTGCACTGTGCCATGCCCCGTGCCTTTCCTTGTGCCACGCTGTGCTGCGCTGTGCCCCGTGCTGTGCTGTGCTGTGCCGTGCCCCACGCCATGCCCTGTGCCACGTCACGCTGTCGTGCACCGTGCCACGCTGTGCTATGCCCTGTGCCACACTGTGCCACGCTGTGCCATGCTGTGCTGCGTCGTGCACCGTGCCATGCCCCGTGCCTTTCCTTGTGCCACGCTGCGCTGCGCTGTGCCCCGTGCTGTGCTGTGCCCTGAGCCGTGCCATGCCATGCCCCGTGCTGTGCCCTGTGCCACGCCGGGGTCTGCACCACGCCGGGCTGACACGTGCCGTACCCCACGTTGTGCCGTGCCACGTGCCGTCGGGCTGCGCTGCAGCGTGCGCTGTGCCGGGAGCTGCTGGGCTGCGCTGGGTCGTGCCGTGTCGTGACATGCGCTGGGCTGTGCTGTGCCGTGTTGCACCGTGCTGTTCACCGTGCCATGCCATGTTGCACTGTGCCATGCCATGTTGTGCTGTGTTGCACCGTGCCGTGCCGTGTTGCACCATGCTGTGCCGTGTTGTGCCATGTCACATAGTGCCATGCGCCGTGCCATGCCGCGTTGCACCGTGCTGTGCCGTGTTGCCCTGTGCTCTGCTGCATTGCGCCGCACCACCCTGCCCCACGCCACCCTGCCCCACGCCATGCCCTGTGCCACCTCCCGGCGCGGTGCCACCCCCGTGTCCCCCCGTGTCCCCTGTCCCCGCAGCGGCAGGCCTGGCTGCTGGAGCAGTTCCGTCTCCTCTACACCGTTGGCTACTCCCTCTCCCTCGTCGCCCTCCTCCTGGCGCTGCTGCTGCTCCTGCTCTTCAGGTACCGCACCGGGGGGCACCCCTGGGTGCTGGCGGGGCACCCGTGGGCGCTGCCACCAGCCACCCCTCGTCCCTGCAGGCGCCTGCGCTGCACCCGCAACTTCATCCACGCCAACCTCTTCCTCTCCTTCGTGCTGCGGGCGGGCGCCATCCTGACGCGGGACGCGCTGCTGCAACGTCACCTGCGCCCCGGCCCCGGGCACCCCCTGCAGCTGCTGGGCCAGCGGGTGGGCACCCGTGGGGGGCGGGGAGGCACCCATGGGGGAGTACCCACGGGTGGAGGGGCACCCATGGGTGGAGGATGGTGAGATGCGCTGGGTTGGGGTACCCCAGAGTGGGCGCTGGTCCCACCACGATGCTGGTGCCACTATGATGCTGGTGGCACCACAACTCTGATCCCATCATGGTGCTGGTGCCACCATGATTCTGGTCCCACCATGATGCTGGTGTCACCCTGATGCTGGTGGCACCATGACTCTGGTTCCACCACGATGCTGGTGGCACCACAATTCTGGTCCCATCACGGTGCTGGTGGCACCATGATCCTGGTCAAACATGATGCTGGTGCCACCCCGATGCTGGTCAAACATGATGCTGGTGCCACCCCAACGCCAGTCCCTCCCCGACGCCGGTGTCCCGGTGGCGGTGTGGGTGTCCCCGTGGCAGGCGGTGGCCGGGTGCCGGCTGGCGCAGGCTCTCACCCAGTACTGCGTGGGGGCCAACTACGGGTGGCTGCTGGCCGAGGGGCTCTTCCTCCACAAGCTCCTGGTGCTGGCCGCCTTCTCCGGCGAGCGCTGCCTCCCCGCCTTCCTCCTCCTCGGCTGGGGTGAGCCCCTCCCCGTGTCCCCCCCATGTCCCCCCCGTGTCCCCACGTGTCCCCACATCCCCTCCCCAACCTTGTCCCCATCCCTCCAGGAGCCCCCGTGCTCTTCGTGATACCGTGGGTGGTGGTGAGGTACCTCTACGAGAATGAGGGGTGAGGCTGCCGGACACTCCCCCTCCCCGTTTTGTCACACCCAGGGGACACTGAGATGTCCCCAACAGGGGACCCAGACGCTCAGCTGAGCCCCCCTCGCCCCCGCAGGTGCTGGGAGAGGAACGAGAAGGCGGCGGTGTGGTGGATCATCCGCTGTCCCATCCTGATGGCCGTGGCGGTGGGTGACACCGCAAGGAGGGTGGCCGTCCCCGGGGCGGTGTCCCCACCGCAGGGGGTGTCACCACCGGTGTCCCCATCCCCAGGTGAACTTCGTGGTGTTCGTGCGCATCGTCCGCATCTTGGTGGCCAAAGTCCGGGCACATCAGGTGTCCCGTGGGGACACCAGGGTCAGGTGGGGACACGGGGACATCGGGGTGTGCAGGGGGACATGGGGACACTGGGGACAGGCACGGGGATGCCAATGAGACGGGGACACGGGGGGTGTGCATGGGGACAGTGGGGACGCAGGGACACACGTCACACACCCCATCCCTGTCCCCCTCGTGTCCCCATGCTGTCCGTGCAACGTCCTCGTGCCCTGTGCACGGCCCCACGTGTCCCCATCCCCACAGTGTCCCCAGGCGTGTCCCTGAGTGTGTCCCTATCCCTGGCATGTCCCCAAGTGTATCCCCATGCATGTCCCTGTCCCCATAACGTCCCGACTGTGTCACCAAGCCTGTAATGTCCCCAAGCATGTCCCTGACCATGTCCCCAGTCCTGTGACATCCCCAAGTGTGTCCCCATCCCTGTAATGCCACCAAATGAGTCCCTGAGAGTGTCCCCATCCCCATCCCCATCCCTCCCCGAGGGGGTCGCTGGGGGTGTCCACATCCCCAAGTGGGTCCCTAGGGGTGTCCCCGAGGGGGTCCCTGTCCCTGAGGGTGTCCCCAAGTGTACCCCCCCCCCCCCCCCCCGCGCAGGCTGGCCCGGTCGACGCTGACGCTGATCCCACTGCTGGGGGTGCACGAGGTGGCCTTCGCGCTGGTGGGCGAGGGGCAGGGGGGGGGCACCCTGCGCCTGGTGCGGCTCTGCCTGCAGCTGCTGCTCTCCTCCTCCCAGGTGGGGGGGGCAATGAGGGGTGCTTGGGGGGAGCAATGGGGGGGTGCAACGGGGTGGATGCTCCTGCAATGAGGGGGTGCAATGAGGGGTGCTTGGGGGGGGCAATGGGAGTTGCAATGGGGCAGTTGCTGCAATGGGGGGGCTGCAATGGGGTGAGGGTGTAATGGGGGGGCACAATGAGGGGGTTATAATGGGGGAGATGCAATTGGGGGGGGTGTAATGGGGGGGCAGTAATGGGGGGGGTCCATGGAGGGGCTGCGGGAGGTAGGTGCTGCAATGGGGTGCAGGGGGTGGGTGCTCAGGTCCGGGGGGGTGCACACACGTGTGTGACCATGTGCACCCACATGTCTGGGTGCCCCCCCTCGCCCCCAGGGCCTCGTCGTCAGCATCCTCTACTGCTTTGTCAACAAGGAGGTGCGTCAGGGTGCGTCGTGACATGCTGGGGGGGGGTGTGTGTGTGTGTCATGTCGCGACGTGGGGTGATGTGTCGCGACCTGTCCCGGTGCCCGCAGGTGCAGGCGGAGGTGCGGCGTGGGTGGCAGCGGTGCCGCCTGGGTGCCTCCTGCCCCCTCGGCCCCCCCCCGGGCCGCCCCCCAGGGCACCCGCCGCTACGTGGCTGTGGGGGGGCAGCGCCTGGCACCCCCCGATCTCCCGATCGCCGAGAGCTGCTGCTGAGGGGGGGGGGCGGCACTTTTGGGTGCTGGGGGGGGGGGGGGGTCCCAAAAGCCTTTGGGTGCTGGGGGAGGGTGTCCCTGTCACCTTGGGGTGCTGGGGGGGAGTCAGGAGGGCTTGGGGGGATCCCCCGACACTGTGGGGTGATGCCGGGGGTCCCCAATGCCGTGGGGTGCTGGGGGGGGGGTGTGTGTCGGGGGGTCTTGAGGGGGTCCCTTGACACGTCGGGGTGCTGGGGGGGTGTCGCGGGGGCGTGGGAGCTGTAGGGACCCCCGGAGTCTCCAGCTTTGTACCCTAAAGAAACATGTCACACCCATGCGTGGCTGCTGTGAAATCCCCGGGGGGGCACTGGGGGCTCTTGGGGGTGTCACCGGGACCCCGGGGCTGCGGTCCCCGTCACCCCCAGACCCGCCCCACGCGTGTCTCTCTGCGCCCCTCTCTGCGCATGCGCGGAGTCCCCGCACCGCCCCGGCGGACTACAGCTCCCAGCGGCCCCCGCGCGGCGCATGCGCGTGGCTCGGCGGATGGGCGCATGCGCGGGGGGCACCCCGGAAGCGGCGCGGAGAGGCGGAGCGGCCGCGCCCGGCACCTGCCCGGTGAGCGGGGGAGGGGCGGCGGCACCGGGCGGGGCCCGGGCCGGGGGGGGGGGGTGGGGGGGGGGGCGTGGGCGTGGGCGGGCGGCGCCCCAGGGCGTAGCGGAGCGCCGGGGCCGGTGTTCGGTAACGGCCGCGGGGCCGCTGGGCCGGGGCCCGGGGGAAGGCGGGGTGCGGGGGGTGTCCCCGTGTCACAGTGAGGACCGGCGTCTCCCACTCGTGACACAGCGGCGGGGGCCGGGGCCGTGACCGCGGCACAGCGGGGGGCAGGCGCGTCCCACCCGTGGCACATCGCGGGGGGGACGGGCCCGCGCCCTGAGGCACCGGGGACGCGCGTGCCCGCGCCGCGCGCTCGGGGCCGGGGCTGCCCGCGCCTGGCGCGAGACCGAGGGCGCGTCCCGGTGCCGCGCGTGAGGACACGCGTGTCCCGGTGTCTCGCGGGGGGCGGGGGGGGCGGGGGTGACGTCCCCGTGTCACACCTGGGCGGGGACAGGCCCGGCCTCCCGCCACCCACGAGGGTCCGCGGCAGTGTCCCCCCCCCCGCTCCCCGGGGAGATGTGGGGCGGGCGGCACCCCCCGGGGCCACGCGGGACCGTGTCCGCGCCCCTCCCGTCCCCGCGGCCCGCGGGGGGGCGGGGACACCGGGCCCCGCCCCGCCCCCGCCGGCCACGCCCCTCCGCCCGCCACGCCCCCGGCCCGCCGTGCTGCCGCCGTCCATATATGGGCATGGCCCGAACGCGGCTCCCTGATTGGCCGGCGCCTCGCGCAGGGCCTGTCAACAAACGGCTGCCGCCGCCGGTCCTTAAAGGGGCGGGGGGGGGGCGGGCCCCACCGCGGCGGGAGCCGCGGCCGCTTTAAGGAGCCGGTGAGGGCGGGGCGTCCTGCGGGGGGCGGGGCGTGGGGGGGCGAGTGTGCAGGGGGGGGCGGAGCCGGGGGGCACCACCCAGGGCCGGCCCCAGTGGCCCCAGTACAGCCCAGTAACGGTACTGGGAACGGCCCAGTAGTGGCCCCGGTAACCCCCTGCCAGCCCTGTGCTCGCCCAGCAGCCCCCTACTGGGACCACCAGCCCCGTACTGGCCCCGCCAGCCCCGTACTGGTCCCAACAGCCCCATACTGGGACCACCAGCCCCATACCAGCCCTGCCAGCCCCATACTGTCCCCGCCAGCCCCGTACTGGTCCCAACAGCCCCATACTGGGACCACCAGCCCCATACCGGCCCCACCATCCCCACCCCATCACCACCAGCCCCATGCTGGTCCTGCCAGCCCCATACTGTCCCCGCCAGCCCCGTACTGGTCCCAACAGCCCCATACTGGGACCACCAGCCCCATACTGGGCCCACCAGCCCCATACCAGCCCCACCAGCCCCATACTGGGCCCACCAGCCCCGTACTGGCCCCGCCAGCCCTATACTGGGCCTGCCAGCCCCATACCGGCCCCACCATCCCCACCCCATCACCACCAGCCCCATGCTGGTCCTGCCAGCCCCATACTGTCCCCGCCAGCCCCGTACTGGTCCCACCAGCCCCATACTGGGACCACCAGCCCCATACCGGCCCCACCATCCCCACCCCATCACCACCAGCCCCATACTGTCCCCACCAGCCCCATACTGTCCCCACCAGCCCCATACCGGCCCTGCCAGCTCCACTAACACCCCTTTCTCTCCTGGCAGGCCTGGGCCCGGGCGCCGGCAGCCTGCGGCGTCGGCAGCGTTGGCAGCGTCAGCAGTGCCATGCTGCCCTGATGGAGCCCAACGCCTTCCCGCAGCTGCAGCTCTGGTGCCCGCGGCCCTTTGGTACTTACTCCCAGAACAAGCCATGCCCCGCACCCGGCTCCGCCAGGAAACCCTTCTCCTGCCGTCCCACCGAAGAGCCCGGCGGAGCGCGGGCCCCCTCCGAAAACACGCCGCCGGCTCCCGCCGACGCCGCCCCGGCTCCCCCGGCGTCAGCAGAGGAAGGTCGGGTGCTGCTGGACACGTGGTACGTCATCAAACCGGGCAACACCAAGGAGAAGGTGGCTTTCTTTGTGGCACACCAGTGCGGCGGCGGCAGCACCGGCAGCAGCACCGGCGGCCGTGCCAGCACCATGAAAGTCAAGGGCAACTGGGGCAGTGACAGCTCCAAAGCCAAGCGGCGCCGGCGCTGCCACGACCCCACTAAGGGCAAGCCGAGCCCAGCATGGGCTACCAGCAGCAGGGACCCGGCTTGCCCGCGTGCCGGCGAACCGTCCGCTGCCGCCAGCGAAGCCCAGGACTTGCTGTCGGTGGCGGAGATGGTGGCGTTGGTGGAGCAGAGGACGGCGCTGGCGTTGCAGAGCTTCCCCCGGCCCTGCGGCGCTCCCGCCGCCCCGGTTGTCTTCGTGGAGGCGGCCGGCGGTGAGACTAAAGCGCCGGGCGGCTCCGATTGCAGCCGGGTGGCCGAAGCCGTCGCCCACTTCGAGTCCCGGCAGCGGGAGCACGGCAGCGCCCGACCCAACGGCTTGTGCCGCCCGGGTGCCGAGTGCTCCACGGCGGCGGCGGCGGCGGCACCGGGTCCCGGCGAGGTGCGCATCGCCTTCCGCATCTCCAGCGGCCGCGAGCCCCGCGCCGGAGCTGCCGCGGCCGAAGCGGGTGCTGCCGGGCGTCCCAATTGCGTCTTTATGAGCTGCGGGACGGCGAGCAGCAGCGGTAACGCCGGCGGCCGCGCCAAGGACAAGATCACCTGTGACCTCTACCAGCTGATCAGCCCGTCCCGTGACGCGCTGCCCAACAACGTGGAGTTCCTCCTGGCCGCCGCTGGTCCCAAGGGGGACGGGGAAGGCCCCGACGTGGACATGGGGTGCGGCGAGGGGCCGGCGACCGCCGCCAAGCCAGAGACGGGCGAAGGAACCGCTGAGGGGGCATCGGCGTCGGCGCGGGATTGTGCCGCTGGCTTCCACGTGGACGTGGTGGTGACGGGGGTGGTGGACCAATGCGTCTTCTTTGGCAAGGACAGCGCCAAGAAGATGAAGGAGGAGACGGTGCGGCTGCCGGCGGCGGCGCAGGAGGACCCACCGCCGGGGCAGCTCTTCCTCCTGCCCGTCCCCGAGGAGGTGCCGGCGGCGGAGGACGCGGAGGCTGGCGAGGAGCCGTCAGCCGTCGCCGACCCCTCGCTCTGCCGGCTGTACCGCCACGTCTCCCACGACTTTTTGGAGATCCGCTTCAAGATCCAGCGGCTGCTGGAGCCGCGGCAGTACATGCTGCTGCTGCCGGAGCACGTCATGGTGAAGATCTTCAGCTACCTGCCCACCCAAGCGCTGGCCGCCCTCAAGTGCTCCTGCCACTACTTCAAGTCCATCATCGAGACCTTCGGGGTGCAGGCCACCGATTCCCGCTGGAACCGCGACCCCCTCTACCGCGACGACCCCTGCAAGCAGTGCAAGAAGCATTACGAGAAGGGGGATGTGTCCCTGTGCCGGTGGCACCCCAAGCCCTACCACCACGACCTGCCTTACGGCCGATCCTACTGGATGTGCTGCCGGAGACCCGACAAGGAGGCGCCGGGCTGCAGGGTGGGCTTGCACGATAACAACTGGGTACACCCGGCCGCCCGGCGCGACGACGGCAGGTGAAGGGACGAGCGCCGGCGGGGACGGTGGTGGCGGAGCCTGGGGACATGGCGGGGGGCAGGCTGTCCGCGGCGGTTGCTGGAAAGGGCGGAGGTGGAAAAGGAGAAGGTGGAAAAAAAAAAAAAAAAATCGTCAAACCCCAAAACTTGAAGGAAAAAAAGAAAAAAGGAACGAAGTGGAGGGGGTGGAGAGAGGGGGGGTGGCAGCAGGGGAGGGTGATGGCCCCGTCTGGGGTGAAGGCACCGTGGAGGGTGACATCTCCATCTGGGGGGCTGGCCCCGTGGAGGGTGATGGCCCCATGGCAGATGGTGGCCCCATGGCAATGACCCCAGCTGGGCTGATGGCCCCATGGAGGGTGGTGGCCCCGTGGAAGGTGACGTCAGCCCCGTGGGGGGTGGTGGCCCCATGGAGAGTGGTGGCCCCATGCGGGCTGAAGGCCCAATGAAAGGTGGTGGCCCCATGGAAGGTGACATTAGCCCTGTGGAGGGTGCTGGCCTCATGGCAAGGACCCCAGCTGGGCTGATGGCCCCAAGAACGGTGATGGCCTCATGGCGGATGGTGGCCCCGTGGCGATGACCCCAGCTGGGCTGATGGCCCCATGGACAGTGGTGGCCCCATGCGGGCTGAAGGCCCAATGAAAGGTGGTGGCCCCATGGAAGGTGACATCAGCCCTGTGGAGGCTACTGGCCTCGTGGCAAAGACCCCAGCTGGGCTGATGGCCCCAAGAACGTTGATGGCCCCATGGCAGATGGTGGCCCCGTGGCAATGACCCCAGCTGGGCTGATGGCCCTGCGGAGGGCGGTGGCCCCATAGAAGGTGACGTCAGCCCCGTGGAAGGTGGTGGCCCCCCTCTGGGTGACGCCCCCACCCAGGGTGACCCCCCCGGTGCCGGTGATGGCCCCATCCAGGATGACGTCTCAGGTTGAGGTAACGTCCCCATGGAGCGATGCCCCCCCCCCAGGTGACATCTGTGGTGACATCACACCTTGAGTGACGTCACGTCTCGGCTGGGGGTCCGCACACACGCGCCTGCGGTCGCCGCGCGGGAGGGGGCGTGGCCTGTCGCGCAAGCCCCGCCCCGCGCCCTATCAGCGGCGTCCTCGTGTCCCGGCTGACCCCCGCGGCCCCGCCCCCGCCGAGGCCCCGCCCCTCCCCGGAGGCCCCGCCCCCCGCCATGCGGAAGGGCGCCGGTGGCTCCCGCCGGGCCCGGCCCGCGGGTTCGGGGCCCGGTGCCGCCCCGCTGCCGGTGCCGGTGCCGGGCCCCGGGCTCTGCCCGCCGTCCCGCCGCTGCCCCCGGCCGCTGCTGCCGCTCCTGGCCCTGGCGGCTGCCGCCGCCCTCCTCTACGTCGCCTGGCCCGGCGGGGAACGGGACGCTGGCCCGGTGAGCAGGGGGAGGGCCGGGGAGGGGGGTCCCGGGGTGGGGGATCGCGGTGGGTCCCGGGGAGGGGGTGCTCGCCATTTCCCCGCTGTCTCCGGGAGGCCCCAGACCCCATGGGGACACCCCCGACCTCCCCCGGGGTCCCAGCCCCTCTCAGGACCCCCCCAATCCCCTGGGGTCCCCCAGACCCCCTCATGGGGGCACCCAATGGATCCCGGGGCACCCAGACCCCCCCCCCCCGGGCCCGCAGCCTCCTCCAAGACCCCCAGGGCCCCCTAGAGCCCATCAGTGCATCCATGGGCACCCCAGACCCCTCCAAGAGCCCCCCCCCAACGTCCCCCAGGGCCCTCAGCCCCCTCCAAGCCCCCCAGGACCCCCCAGCTCCCATCACAGGACCACTCAATGCATCCATGGGCACCCCAGACCCCTCCAGGGAGCCCCAACATCCCAAAGGGCCTCCAGAGCCCTGCCCAGGGCCTCTCAGACCCCCCGGGGGGGAGGTCCCAGCCCTCCTCGGGGCCCCCCAACATCCCCCAAGGCCCTCAGCCCCCTCCTCAAGCCAGTGAGACCCCACCATCGGGGACCCCGACCCCCCCCAGACACTGACACAGCCCCCCCAGCCCCCCCCCGGCCCTCCCTCGGAACAGGCTCTACGGGCGCTGCTGGGGTGGCTGGATCCCACCCGCCTGCGGGACACCTTCCTGCGGCCCCTCTTGCGGGAGCGGGTGCCGGGGGGGCCCGGGAGCCGCGCCGCCCGCCAGGTAAGACCCCCATACCCCCCCCTCCCCGCCGGGTGCCACCGCACCCACCCTTGGGTGCCGCTGTGCCCCTCACCGCTGTCCCCGTCCCCACAGCACATCATGGGGCACCTGAGTGCCCTGGGGGCCGCCTGGCACCTGGAGCTCGACGCCTTCGAAGCGGCGACTCCCCGGGGACTGGTGACCTTCACCAACGTGGTGGCCACGGTGGCCCCCGCCGCCCCCCGCCGCCTGGTCCTCGCCTGTCACTATGACACCAAGGTTTTGCCCCCCGGTCCTGGCCAGCGGCACTTTTTGGGGGCCACCGATTCGGCTGTGCCCTGCGCCATCCTCCTGGAGCTGGCAGCTGCTCTCGACCGGCCCCTGCGGCACGCCAAGGACAGGGTGGGTGACGGTCGGCCCCAGGGCACGGACCACCCCTCCCGGGACTCCTGGGTCTCCCCCTGATGCCAGGGTCCCCCCTGGACCCCTCCCACAGACATCCAAGTCCCTCCCGACCTCCCCCCTGGGACACCTGGGTCCCTCCTGATCCCTCCCTACCCAAGACACCTGTGTCCTTCCTGCCCCGGGCCACCTGGGTCGCCCCCCCCAGGCTACTTGGCCACCCCCCCACCCCGATACCTGGGTCCCGCCCTGGACGCCGTGGTCCCAGCAGGGCGCTGAGGTGACGCTGCAGCTGCTGTTCCTGGACGGGGAGGAGGCCTTCGGGGACTGGAGCGACACCGACTCCCTCTATGGCGCCCGGCACCTGGCAGAGCGTATGGCCACCACCCGCCACGGGCCCCGCGGCACCCAGATCACCGCCATGGTGAGTGGCACCCAGCCCCACAGGGGTGTGGGGGGGTGTGTCTGGTGGCACCCAAGGGTGGTAGCACTGCAGTGGGGTGGTCTGGTGGCACCCCAGTGTGGTGACATGGCGTTGGCCCAGCTGGGACAGTCCCATGGCATCTGAGAGCGGTGGCACTGTGGTGTCCCTGTGCCTGTGCTGGTGTCCTCACGGCCATGCTGGTGTCCCCAGAGCCTGCTGGTGCTGCTGGACTTGCTGGGCGCCCGCCACCCCGCCATCCACAGCCACTTCCCCCGCACCCATCACTGGTTCCTGCGCCTCGTTGCCATTGGTGGGACACAGGGACAAGGGGACAGGGTGGGGACAAGGGGATGGGGTAGGGACAGGGCTGGGGATGGGACATGGTGATGGGGATGGGATCGGGTGGGGACATGGAGAGGGACAAGGTGGGACACAGGGTTGGGACAGGGATGGAAGTGGGGACAGGATGGGGGCGAGGGGCAGGGATGGGGACACGGAGGAGGCTGGGGGTGTCACAGGAGGTTGTGCCTCCCCGGCGCAGAGCAGCGGCTGCGGCGTCTGGGGCTGCTGCACACCCTCCCCCAGGACCAGCCCTTCTTCCGCCTCAGCCCAGCCCCAGGACCCGTCGAGGACGACCACGTCCCCTTCCTCCAGCGAGGTGACATCCCCAACTACCCCCGATCCCCTCGGACGCACCATCCCCGTGTCCCCACACCGCAGGGCTGGGCCGAGGAGCAGGGTGGACAGCTGGGGTCCGATGGGGACACGTCCACCCACTGCCCGTGTCCCTGCAGGTGTCCCTGTGCTGCACCTCATCCCCCTGCCCTTCCCACACGTGTGGCACACCCTCGAGGACACAGAGGAGAACCTGCACCCCCCCACCGTGGAGGACCTGTGCAAGATCCTGGTCGCGTTCGTGGCCGAGTTCCTGCAGCTCTGAGTCCCGCTGCCGGCCCCGTCACCCCCAGCCTGAGCCCCCCAGGGACTCGGGGCAGCCCTGGGCTGTGCTGGGAGCCACCAGTAAAGTGCTTGGTGACCGATGCTGTGTCCTGTGCCATCACCTGCCACAGGGCCATCTCTGGGGACGGGGACACATTAAGAGCGATCCCAGAGAGCACTATTGGGGTGACCGGGGACCCCAGGAGCACTATTCAGGCCTTGGGGGATCAGCTGGAGCAGCTGGGCCCCCTCAGTCTCCCCTTCCTCTGCCCCAAGATCCTGATTCCTCCAAAAAAAGAAAAAAACAAACAAAAAAACCCCATTTTATTGCTTGTACCGTACAAACACAAGGGCAGGTGAGAGCTGCCGGCCGGCCACTGCCGTGGCGCCGGGAATGCCGGGCCACCCCCCCCACTACTGCCTTGTTGAGGGTGGGGGGGTCTCCTACCCCCTGCCCTGCTCCAGTAGTTTTAAGTTAATTCAACTGAATTTGGGCAACGAGGAGCTAAGTAAGAAAAAGTGACTTTTCTTGGTTCCTCCCTGCGGAGAAGCAGCACCAGGTGCCAAATTCCTACCTCCAAGCTGTGGCCCCGGTGTCAGCGGCGCCAGGAGACGCCGGGTAGCGAGTCCAGCTTGGGGGTGCAGGTGCCGCGGTGAAGGCGCCGCTCCCCGAACCCACCAGTGCCGTGCCAGCGGGGTCTGGAGCCAACAGCCCTGGGGACAGTGGCCTCCACCGAAAGGCATCCCCAAAGCGTCCGTCAGGTGTGGATCCATCGGCAACGGTGCGCGCCGGAAGACACCCGGTCCCGCCGCCAGCAGCCGGGGAGGTCAAGCTGGCGGTGCAGTGGCGAAAGCCCCGTCCCTCTGCACCACCGCACCAGAGGCTGCTGCTGGTTCTGGTGACGCCATCGCCCACCGAGGACGTCAGAGGATGGGGCTGGTGTCACCGAGCCCGCTGTCACCGCGGCTCCGGGCTTTAAGGCACTGGAGAAGCCAAACTATTGCTTTCAGGATCGCGTTTTCCTTGGCGCCACGCTGGCCCCCGAGGCGAGGCGCTCCCCTCCGCCGAGGCGCCGATTTGGGGGTACAGCTGGTTTTCGGTCACTGCAGGCCCAGTTCAAAGCAGAGCCGGGAGGATCTGAGGGGCTGAGATGTGCCCCCATGCTGTCAGGGGGTCCGGCCCTGTTGTCCCCCCCTCCTCGGGGCAGCCAGCATCAGATCCTGGCCACAGGGTGGGTGTTGTTTTTTTTTTCCCCCCGCTCCCTTCTGCTGTTGAAACAGCTTCTCCCCAACTGGGAGCAGCGGGTTTTACTGGGCAGAGGGCTGGCTGAGCTGCCAGGGGGTCAAAGCCAGGGTTGTGGGGAAGAGGGGGGTTGGTTTAAAAAGCTGCGAGCACTTCTAGGAGTTCAAAAAATAAAAATAATAATTAAAATCAAAGCAGTCCTAGGCCAGGGGCAGGAGACACAGCTCGGTGCCAGCGGGAGCCGCAGAGCAAGAGCACTTGGTCGGGGTATGGCTTCCGGAAGGCGCCGCAGTGCGACGCCGGTGAACCGCAGCGTCCCGCCCCGCTTCTGCCGGGCATGGAGGAGAAATGCCCCCCGCCGTGAGTGAACCCCCCCCCAGAGCCTCCTCCTCCTCGGAGGCCGAATCCCGCTGCTGCTGGTTATTCCCGTATGCTGGCGGAGTAGGAGAACTGGGGGAAGTGCGTCCGCTGGTCGTTCTCCAAGGAGCCCATGTTGTCATCTGCAAAGCCGGGGACAGGGAAGGGGTTGAGGGTGAGGGAGACGCTGCAGAAGCCTCCCTGGTGCGTTCATGAGCTTCCCCGCTCCCTCCCGCAGAAGAGATGCCACCAAAGCTGCCCAAGACCCCTCCAGGGCAGCAAGAGGGACCCTGAGCTTTTGTAGAGGTGTGACAGCAATGCCACCAGCCCCTCAGGTGACACCCGCCACCACGACGGTGACAGGAAAATGAGGTTGCACGAGAGGAAGGGGTACAGGTGAGGAGGTTCCCATTTCTGGGTGGCGTTGGCACTTACAGCGATCCGGCGGGGTGATGGTGATGGATTGGGCAGTGAACTCGTCATCGAAATAACGTGTGTCGATCTCGGACGTCACTTGAGGCTTGAATGGTGGGACCAGCTGACGAAGACCAGGAGAAATCTGCTCGCCCACAGCGTGCCAAGCACCCGCCTGCCCCTTCACCCCCTCAAAGCGCTCCTTTCCCTTCCTACCTTCTTCTGAACTACGTCCTGCCAGTTGATGGGGGCGAAGAAGCGATGCTCCATCACCTCCTTGGCGTCACTGGGACCTCCGCCAAGCCTGCGGGCACAGAGAAGCACGTCCAGAACGGTCAGCAGCACCGCAGTCCCCCCCGTCCATCCCCAGCAGACCCTCACCTCTGTTTGGGATCCTTCTTGAGCAGCCCGGCCAGCAAGGATTTGGCCTCGGGGCTGAGGGTACGAGGGAAGCGGATCTCCTCCATGAGGATCAGCTCGAAGAGGCGTTCATGGTCCTGGTTGTAGAAGGGGAGGCGACCGCACATCATCTCGTACATGACAACCCCCAGGCCCCACCAGTCCACGGCGCGGCCGTAATCGTTGTCCTCCAGAACCTGCGCGGGGAGAAGATGGAGAGGATGGTGCTGATGAAGCCGAAGAGCCAGGCAGAAACACGAGGAGGGAGAAAGGAAACCCATTCTTGAAAAAAACCACTCCTGCAACCCAAGCGTTTGGAAAAGCCCCCGCTGAACCACTGCCATCTCGGACTCTGGCAATAACCTCCACAGAAAAACCTCTTTGGCACAAGTTCCGAGGAAAGCCTGGCTGCAGGAACGCTTTGGGTACCTCTGGAGCCAGGTACTCGGGAGTGCCACAGAACGTCTTCATGGTGGCTCCATCCGTGATGCCTTCCTTGCAGAGCCCGAAGTCGGTGATTTTGATGTGGCCGTCCTTGTCCAGCATCAGGTTTTCCAGCTGGTAAAAAACAAAAAAAGCAGAGAGGTGGGAGAAAAGGTTTGGAGCTGAGCGAAGTCAGGAGCGCAGGAGCGGGACGCTGCTCCTCAAAAGGCTTCGTTGGATGGTTGGGGTCTTGATCCATTGCCACGGGATGGGGTCGAGGGCAACAGCTCCCCGCAGGGCAGGTTCAAGCTCTCCCTGCTGAAGCCGAGCTCCCACCCTCCCTCCTGCAACGACATGTATGGAAACACCCCCAGCCCCGGGCGGAGAGCGGCTCCTTGCCGCGCACAGTGAGCGGGGAGAGGCGGCTCGCCTCAACCCAGCGCGACGCTCTGCCGGCTGGAACCCTTCGAGGCCCCTCAGGGTGATTTTCAGGGGAGGTGGGAGCGACTCCACACCCCCAAACACAAGCCCAGGAAGATTAAAATTGCGTCAGCACTAAGACGGGGTGAAGGCACCGCTTATGGACGCCGCTGCCGCCGGGCTGGTACCTTAATGTCCCTGTACACCACGTCCCGGGAGTGCAGGTACTCCAGCGCGGAGACTATTTCTGCGCCGTAGAAACGGGCTCGGTCCTCCGTGAACACGCGTTCTCTTGAGAGGTGGAAAAACAGCTTGAGGGAAAGGAAAAAAGAACAGCTGGATCAACAAGCCTTAAAAAAACCAGTGAGACCCGGGTTAATCACTCAGCACGCAGCTAATGCGGTCATATGTGTCCTAAGCTCCTCGCTTTGAGCGGTCAAAATATTGACGGCCCCCTCGTCTGCTCTGCCGCGGGAGCGGGGGGGAAACGCCGCCGGGTGCTGTCCGCGAGAGGGGCTGTGCCACCGGCTGCCTTCCCCCTCGCAAGGAAAGCGTGCTGGGGGGGAGAAACGGAGCTGGACGCGAGCGCAGGGTGGCAGGTAACGGAGCCAGCGATGGCTGGAGGCGCTGCCGTGTCCGCAGCTGCCCGGGTGAGGAGGAGGAGGGCCCCAGGGGCCCCGGACAGTTGTTTCATGCACGCAACGGCCTCGCTGCGATATCAAGCGTGAGGAAGGTGAGCGAAGAGCCAGGAAAGCTCGGGCAAGAGGCAAGCCACGTGCTCTACCTCCCAAAACACGCGCTGAGGGGAGACTGTGGAATAAATTGTCTGCTAACAAGCTGAAAACAGCGATTTAACACGTGGACAAGATCCTTCCAAGCCCCAAGGGAAGCGCCAGGTCTTAAGCTCCCACCTCTCCGCCGTTGGCGTACTCCATGACGAAGCACAGCCGGTCGTTTGTCTGAAAAGCGTATTTCAGTGCCTGCAAGAAGGGGAAAAAAGGTCTTGCAGAAGCTGTGGGGCTCTGCGCTTCCAGAGGAGGCAGAGAGGGGAAGGGAAGGGTTGTTCTGGGGTGCGCCGGGCATCCCAGCGTGCTGCCCCTTTGCTCCCTCGCTGCCACCAGCCGTACTTACGGTGAGGAAGGGGTGCCTGGTGTTCTGCAGCACCCGGCTCTCCGTAACGGTGTGTGCCACCTCGTCCTGCAAAGGGAGGAGAAATTAAGCGCCGTTTATCCCCCATCGTTTCTGGAAAATCAGAGATTTTTCCCCGTTGCAAACTATTCCCAGAAAAAAGACAAGGATGGGAGCTCGAAGCGCCAACCTCCACCCTGTTTTCGTCCTCGGGGGCGTTGTGAAATAAGGATAATTCCCGGGATCCCGCAGCACTTAGAGCACGGCAGGAGCCGGCCATCGCTCGGCAGCTTTGGAGGCGCATTTTGAAATCCATCCCAACGGCGGGGGGGTGGCCTAGGTGACCTTTAAAGGTCCCTTCCAACCCAAACTATTCTACGCTTCTATGATCCCCTAAGCCCCGCCGGCTCCCGACTCTTTCCCTCACCCTCCACGGGGGCTCGGCGCGTACCTTCGCAATGATGACCTCCTTCCGCAGGATTTTCATGGCGTAATAGCGGCCGGTGGCCTTTTCCCGCACCAAGATGACTTTGCCAAAAGTGCCCTTTCCCAGGAGCTTCAGGTAATCGAAATCGTTCATGGTCTGGAGAAAAACCCAGAAACAGAGGTGAGAGTCTGCAGCGTGGGTAAGCGGGATCCGGGATGGGAAAGGCTTTTCCGAGCTATTTCGCCCACAATTATCCTGGTGACAGCGGACACCACGGGGATGAGGTTTATCCTGTAAACCTCCCTCATTGCTCGGTGGTCCCAATCCATCACAATCCCACTTGTGTCAGGAGACGGTGCCATGTCGGGGGCAACTTACAGCCTTGGCGCGGGTTTTGCTGACGGCCACCTCCATCTCCTCGGCGCCGGTGCTGTCGTTAGGAGATCCGCACTTGTAATCCATTGTATCCACCTCTGGTTCCTGGTTCTTCAGGCTGTTTGCTACCGTCTGGATGGCTCGCATCCACTCCTCGCTACGGAGAAAAAGGGGATTGTCAGCACAGGGAGATGGTGAGGGTCACCAAGGGGGGCTGTGCCCACCTTCCCAGCCTTTGCAGGCAGATGGGAGTCACAGCCCGGAGATTTTGGGGCTCTCCTCCATCTAGGATCAACGCAACGTGCTATTTATCCCGGATTCCCAAAGGAAGGGGCCGTCCTGCGCGCCTACCGCTCTTCGGGAGAGTCCACATGGAAGGTCCTCTCGATGACTGTTGTCCACTGCAAGCATCGGATGACGAAGGTGTTGGGCCGAGGCCGCTCAGTCTTCATCAGCTGGCACTCTGCAAAGGTTAAAAAATAAATCAAAAAAAAAAGGAAAAGGATGGTTTGGGATCAAACATTCTCATCCCAAAACCTTCCCTAATGGCATCGGGGATGAAGACACCTTGCCCAACGCCAGCTCATGACCGCAGACAGCCCTGAAGCCACCCACGCCGACTACCACGCCGAATACCTGCTACTGAGAAGTTATTCAGAGGCGGCAAGCTGTGGTCGGACGTCTCTGGCCGTTCCTTGTAGCCGATGAAGGAGCCGTCACTTTTCAGCAGGAAATACCGGGGACGCCACGTTTTGATGTATTCACCTGCAAGAGAGGAGGGGGTGCAAGGGGTGGCGCATGGGTTTTCAGGGAAGGACCCCTCGTGGGGTTGTCCCGTTGCCGAGGTGGAAAATTAAACAGCAGAAGGACCCCTCATAGATGGAAAATTAATCAGATGTTTTCCTTCAGGCTGTTTCTAGGAGCTGCTTCGGAGAAGCTCTTGCAAAAAGCATCCGGCTGCTGTAATTTAGGAGAGGTGTGAGCAGCGGGTTAGCCTAAAACATACTCGCTCTGAGGGAACACGGCACAAAAAAAGCTTCATGCTTCCCCCGGCAGCTCTGAAATTCACCCGAAGCAGCCTCGGCAGCTCCGGATAAAGAAACAGCATCGGAGGGAGGCTCTGGCTTCCCTCTCTCCAGCTGTATTTGCCTGGAAGAAGGAGGAATCCACGAACCTCCTGGACACAGAGATCCAGCTGGGCTGCCAGAGGGAGAAAGGTGGCTGGAGGCGGCTGGCTTTCACGCCTGCTCTCCTTGCAAACCGCCCTCAGTAAGGGAAGGAAAAATAAGAGCCACCTTCAATGGGTCTAAAAATAAAACCCCACACGCACAGCTGCTAGAATGCTTTGACGTTCCCCATGTACGGCTAAAAATAAAAGGGCTGGCTGGGGGTCTCACTGCAGGGCCACAGCGGCAGGTGGCTTGGCAAACTGGGTTAGAGGGTCTGTGGGGAGATGTTCGGGTCGTCCTCCAGCTTCCCAACAGGGCAAGCAACTAAAAACGATGCTGCTGGAGGATTTGCTTGTGGCACAGACCGAACGCCAGCGAAGCGGCGTTGCTGCCTGCCAGGAGAGCTGCCGAGCTGAGCCAGGAGCAGCAGGAAGCTAAAAGGGGAAGGCAGCAGCAGGGTTTGGGATGCCCTGCGGTGCCAAGGTGCCTCATGCCCCCTTTCGGGGCGAGGGGAAGCAGAGACCCCCCTGTGTTTGCGGTGGGGAAAGGTTAAAATCGCCGGTAACTGGAAACCGGAGCTCTCCTTTCCCAGCGGCAGCTGCAGCACTGGATTCCCTGCGGTGACCCGGCCTTGGAGGGATGCCACTGCCACTGAGCCGGCTCCCCAGCTCACCTCCCTCACCTCTCTTGTGCAGCCAGCCCTCCTTCACGACTGACACTTCGTTCATGGTGGTGCCGCGGGCTCTACCACCCTCTCTGTCGCAGGACCGGGGACGCGGCTAACGCCGGCGGCGGCTGCAGGAGGAGCAGAGACGACCTGTGGGAGAAGAGAAAGATGCTCAGAGAAAGCTGGCAAAGCTCACCACGCTTTTCTTTCCCCTCCCTCGAGGGGAAGCAGCCGGTTTCAGCATGAAGCCACCCTCACGTGCTGATTAAAAACTCCCCCGCTGCACCAGTTTCAAAAAAAAACCCAAAACCTCCAAAATTACAAATCAGCGTGGCAGCCCTGCAGACCTGGAGATGCCGGGATGAAGCAGGTTTGTCAGCATCGTCCTTTAACCTGGCTGCTGCACGACAAGGGATTGAAAAGCCTCGGGAGGGCTGGACAAGCTCACGGGGGGCACGGTCCCTTGCAAAACAAACAGCTAGAGAAAAATTAATCGGTGTCACCTGACAGGATTAACTCCCTGGGCTCCAAAATCCCGCCGCGCCGGGCGACGGCAGGCAGCGGGACAAGGGGACGTGCCACATCCCGGCGGCAGCCAGAGGGGACTGTCCCCACCTTGGGTTTCCCCAAAGTCACCTTGGGCTTGCCGCGCCATACCCTGGCTTTAATCAGGGTAAAATAAAACCCAACCCCATAAACTTATGGCTGGGCACAAGGGTTTGGGGTTTTCCAGCTGCATCCGAAGCAAGGCGAGAGCTGGAGCAGCGCGAGACGAATTCTCCTGACACAGTGTTATCCCGACGGAGCTCCCACTCCCCTCCAATCCCTCTGGATCAATCCCAGTGCCTGCCTAACTCGCAAACCTCCAGCCTACGTTTAAAACCTCCGATCTCACCTTTACAGCTCCCCCCGCTGTGGGGACGAGGGGGTTTCCAAAGGGAAGCACGGTGGGCAGAAGGGAAATAATTTCTCTTCCTCGCTCCCATAAATCTGCCCGTGCCTTCCCAATGGGAACTCCTCCCCCGGCCCCACAAGCATCCCAGGATGCTCCTGCGATCCCAGACGGGAAGAAGGACTGGGGGGACTCTGCTCGCCCAGCAGCGGGCAAGGACGGGGGAGAGGCAGCCAGGAAATTCGGGCAGAACAAATACAGGCAGGACCTGGCAGTGCACGATGCTAACGTTTCTCCAGCTGCTGAAGGGTTGATCTCTGGAGGGATCTGCTCCTGGACAGGATCTGGCAAAGAGCTCATCGATGATAATTAAAAAGGAAATAAAAAGCTTGCTGCAGAAAAGGGCTCTAATTAATTTTGGAGCTGGCCGAGAGAGGCTGAGCCTACTACAAGCGTCCCATGAGGGATCCGGTCTGCGGATGCAAGCGAGATCACAATAGGCTTTAATTAAAAAATCCCCCAAATTATGAGAAACAGCTCCTAAATGAGCTGTTTGACAAGGCTGGAGGTTGCAGGATCTCGGGATCGGCTCATCCTGCGTCCGAGCTTCGGCACAGCAGAGGATCCAGTGCATCCACAGCATCGGAGCCAGGTAAAACACTGTCAGGATGTGACGAGCCTTCGAACCCAGCGGCGGAGCGAAGATGTTTTCGGTGAGGCCTGGGCATCGCTCATTTGCATCCAGGGCTTGTTTCTATGCCACGCTAATTACCCCAGCTAGAATTAAAAGCCTTCTATTGGTTGTACCTGACCTTTGATTATATTTTTGTGCAAAGCGCGGGACGGCGAGGCTCTCGAACCCAGAGCCTGCAGCCTTCTCTGATCCGACACCGAGTCGTCCTTCAATAGCAATACAAACAAAAATGGTGTTGGTTTAAAAAAAAAACAACCCGGATTGTTCATGTTTGGGTGTGTCTACGAATAATTACGACAGCAGGAGAATCGTGATTCGGGAACTGCCGGCTGCTTGAAGCATCAAACCCTGTCACGGTCCCCTCCTCATCTTCGCAAGCACCAGAGGATTTTTAATACGATCCTGATGGCTAACTAAGAGTGTGAATGAGCCGTGGTCGTGAGACACATCCTCTGAGCCCTGGTCGTTACGGTTATTTCTGACGACGGACGGGGATTGTATCCGCCACCGAGGGATCCTGACAGCCCCGCAGATGCTGTGCGAGAGGTTTCCAGGCACGCACCAAAAAGCGGTGATTAAAAAAAACACCAAAAAAGCCCCACCTCAGGCACATTCAAGAGACTTTAAACAGGCTGTGAAGCGGCGCGGTAAAAGATCTGCATCTCGAAGTGTGGCGGCGTGCATCCTGTCCCAGAAGGAGCGGCGAGGAGCTTGCAGAGGTTTGAACGGTGCCAGTGCCAAAAGCCACAGGGACAGTGTGGCCTGAGCCCCCTCCTCCGGAGGCATGGGGGGGTGCTGGGTACCCCCACTGCTGCAGAGCTGGGCAGGTGGCGGCGGTTGTTACTTACATGGAGGCAGAGCCCTCGGCTGGGCTCACTCAGGGGGTGGCTGGGGAGGCGGATGGGTCCCCCAGTACTGCTGCTCCTCTCTGCGGGGCGTACTGGGGGGGCCCCAGCACAGCCCCACCACCCAGCAGGAATGATCCCGCCTGCTGAGCTCAGTTGATCCAGCCTGAGAGCCCCCAAATCCTGTTCTCCCATGGCGGAGCCGCTCCCTCCCCAGTGCAAGACAACCATCAAACCCCACGGGCCCAAAAGGAGCCCCGCAAGCCTCCGCATCTCAGCCCCCTGGAAGAGGCTCCCCTAAGCCTGCCAGGGCCCCCCCAGCCCCCTGGGACGGGCCCCCCAGGCCTGCCACGGCCCCCCCTTCTCAGGGACCCCAGCCTGCACAGACTCCCCCAACCCAGTCACCCCCAGGACAGAGCCCCCCTCACACTGTAAGGTCCCCCCAGAGCAGCTCAGCCCCCCACTGCAGCTCCGCCCCCCCCCCCGCCCCCAGCAGCGAGTGGTTCGCTCCCCGCAGCATCCCCCCCGTCCCACGGCGAGCGGACGCATCGCGGGGCCATGGTGGGGGGGGCGCTCCCCCCCACCTCCGTAGGTGGTGCGGTCCCCGCGGCGCCCCTCAAGAGGCGGGCGGGTCCATTCGGCGGCGCGAGGCGGGGGCGGCGCCGCGCACCCCTGGCGGAGGGGCGCGGGTGGTGCGTTCCGCGCGGCGCCCAGCGGGCGAGCGAGCCCATTGCGCGACGCGAGGTGGGGGGGGGGGGGGGGTGCGGGGGTGGAAAGCAAGGCCAGCTCCTCACCTGTCATGGACGCCGTAGGCCCGGCCGGTCGTCGCCGCTCATCCCGGTAGCGGTAGGGCTTCCCCGCGCTCCGCCTTATCAGCCCCGCCAGCGCCCGCGTTCCCGGAAGCCGCGCCCGCCCCGGGCCCACGCACGCAGGAAGCGGGGACGGACGGGGAGGAGGTCGGGGGGGGGGGGGGGGGGGCGATGGGGGCCGGCGGGGGAAGGACCCCGCTCGCCTCCGCGGGGCCGCACTGCGCAGGCGCCGTGCCGCCTCCTCCCACTGCGCATGCGCCGGGGGAGCAGCGCGCCTGCGCGGGGGGCGGGGGCCGCGCCGCCTCCGGAGGCGCACGCGCCGCTCGCGGAGGGGCAGAGGCACTGTCTGCGCTCGCTCATTTGCATACATTTACATATAGCGGCATAAATTCCCACGCCAACCCCCCACGCGGGGCGGAGGAGCAAGGGGGTGATACTTGCTTGATGCCCACGAGGCGCGGGACCTGCTCACCCTGGCGCGCGCCACCTGCCCGTGGGTGCACCGAGCTGCTCCGGTCTCAGCGACCCGGGGGTGGTTTTGGGGGGTCCCGGCCACGGACTCGGGGCGAGCGGGGCTCAATCGACACCAAACAGAGCCGTTTCCACGCTTTATTGCAAAAAAGCTCCCCCGCAGGCTCGCGGGTGACGTAGAAAGCCAAAAACTGGGAAAACCCACTCGTTTTCACACGCCAAACAACGCCCGAAGCACAAAGAAAACCTCCCAAAAGAGGGTGAAATACAGAAATTAGTGGTTTTTCTTATTAAAAAGAGTCACCGTTACAGCCCTGATTCACCACACAGCTGCCTCTGCCCCCATTGTCTTTATTCTGGGGAAAAAACCCATCTTTTCGGGGTTTGCAGTAACGCCGGACAGGCACAGGGTGAAGACACCCCCAGCGACATCCTCAGAAATAAACTTGGGGGAAACAAATTTGGGAGGGAAATAAATAATTTCAGTAAAACCCCATGGTGGCCACGTCAGGTTTCGTGGTGGGACAAGCTCAAACCTAAAACTGTGAGCGGGGGATTGAAGGTGTACCTTAAATTAAGGCAATTTGGGGATTTTTTGAGCCCCCAAGGAGGTTTTTGAAGCTTTTGGGTTTTTTTTTTTTTTGGAGGCTGCTCTGAAATCCTTAAAAATTAAGAATCTCTGCAGCAAGCCACCGCTCTGTAATGATGGAGTCATTTTAGTGTAAATTCCTAAAATACAGGCAAAAAAAAAACTGCTGCAGAGGAAAAACCCAGAAAAAAATAGGGAAAAAAACCCTCTGGATGGAGTTCACCAGGTCCAAACTCCTAAATACAGGAAAGACCCTGCAGAGGAGGGAAAAATAGGGGGGAAAAAAAAGAGGTTTTGGTGCTGGTAGGATATGGAGAGCAACGATTTGTCCTTGCAGGCAGGAAATCTGTCGTGAAGGGCTTTTCCTCTTCTCCCTCCGCTGTTTTCCCATGGGATTAGAGTTTCCCCTGTGGGATTAAAGCCTTTCCTCATGGGATTAAGCGTCTCCCTGCAGGATTAGCGTTGTTTCCCCGTGGGATTAGTGAGGAGGAAGGCAGGATGAGACTCTGCCGGTTCCCGAGGGTGAATAAATGGGATGTGGGACAGCGGGCGACCATCGGGAGGGGACGGCACAAGCGGAAAACCATTGGGGCGACCCATCCGGTGCGGGAGTAGCCACCGCGGGATCAATCCGGTTTCTTCCCCAGCCGTTTGAAGACGCTAACGGTGCCGGCGCTGTCCATCTGAGCGCCGGGGGGCTCGCTGGTGCTGCTCACCTTCCCGCACCCCCAGGTCCTTTTGATCGTCACCCGAAATTCGGGTTCGCTTTTATCCTTCGTGCTGGTGACGTCGCCGTCCTGGGCGTCGACCGGCACCTCGGCGATACCGATGACGCCGAGTTTGGACGCCGCCGGTTGCGGTTTCACTGCCGTGCGGATACCGGCGGCGTTCCTGTGACCGAGCCGCTGGACGGCGGCAGTGACGGCGACCGGTTTGGCTTCCGAACTGGTGGCTTTCGCCTTGATGGTCCCTCCTGGCTCAGCGCTTTCCTTACGGGGGGGTTTGGCAAGTTTTTTTAGGACGCCGGCGTACTGGAGGACAGAGCAGTCGTCGTCGCTCTCGGTGGCTTTGTCCCCATCGGTCCCCAAGGCGTCACCCAGTCTGCTGAAGACCCCCGTGGGCTGGGAGACAAGGAGGGGGAGCCCGTCACCACCCGCACCCTCATTTCAGGTGCTCAATTTACCTTCCCCTTCCCCTTTGCCCCCTGAATTCTGCCACCGTGACGGAGGCAAGGTGGATGCTGACCTCACCCACAAAGCATTTCGGGATGTAATGGTACAAAATGCTGCCTGCAGCAATTAAATTAACAATTAGGCTATAAAGCAAGTCTATAAATCACCCATAAAATCATATTCCCTCTTATTTTTCTTAAGGGGCTGAGTCTGCAACTTGTTTTACACCCCACGACTTCCACGCTGAGGTTTTTACCTCCAGAGGAGAGAAAAAATCCTCCCGTATCCCCCATTAAACGGGTGAAAATAGAAGCGCAGATGGGAATCACCCAGGGATCGGTGACCCGCTTGCCTTTGCTGCCTCCATCTTGCTTTCCCCCGGTGCTTCCCCACCATTTTCTGGTTATTTCAAGGTTCCTTCAGCCCCTCCGCGGTGAGCGGGTGGCTGCGAATCCTGAAATAATCTTCCGGGAGAGGACCTTCGTGTCGGCATCTCGGTGGGGTTTGGCACGGCCGCCAAGAGCGGTGGCTAAACGGAGCCGCAGCCAAAAACCCGCGTCCTCTCACCTTCCCTCCTGTGGTCGTGTCTGCTTTGGCCTCGGCTCCCAGCCGGTCGAAGACGGACGTCCTCTGCAGACCTGCGGTTTTCAAGAAAACGTGGGTTTTTGGAGGTTTCCCCAGAAAATAAAGCTATGCTGGGTCAGCGCCGAGGGCTCGCGGCCTTTCAGCCCCGTCCTATCATCGGCAAAATAAAATCCACTCGATAAAAAGCGTGTGAACGGCCGCCCATCCCCTTCCTCCTAAGGCTTAAACAGACGCGAGCGGAACCTCTACGACTCGCGGTGAGTTAACGTATCCTTGGGATAACAGAACTTGTGCGCAATAACTCTCTGGATATGAAAATCCTTGTGGGATTTGTCATGATGGGCTAAACTGGGACTAAACTGGGCTTCTGGAAAAGAAAACGAAGATCAACCGCCCCCCCTGGTACCTTTGGCTGCTTGCTGCTCCAGGATTTTCTTTGTCCTCGGCGTGGTGCCCTTGGGCATGTTGATGATGTATTTCCCTTCCATTTCTGCTGTCACCCGGCGGCGTTTCACCGGGATCGCTGGATTTTCGTCCGCCGCGTCACATAAACCTGGTGGGACGAAGGAAGAGTGAATTGAGAGCTCTCAATCCAACAAGACTTACAGGGTGGAAGGGTTTTACGAGCACTTGGGCACAATCCCAGGCTCAAATGAGCTCTGAGACCGGCTGCTTTGGCACCAACAGATCACCCGCAGTGCTGGCGCTCTGCAAACACCCTCCCCCTTGTCTCTGGTGGATCCCAACCACGAAGTCACAGAATTGTTTGGGTTGGAAGGAACCCTAAAGACCATCCACCCCCACAGTCACGAATTTCTAATGGAAATCTCCCCTCTTCCAGTTTAACACCGTTCTCCCTCGTCCTGTCTCTACACCCTCTGGCGAAGAGCCCCCCCACCTCTCCTGGAGCCGCTTGCAAGGCTGCTATAAGGTCTCCCTGAAGCTGTCTCCTCTCCAGGCTGAGCCACCCGAACTCTCTCAGCCCATCCTCGTCCGGGAGGTGCTCCAGCCCACCCTGACCACCGTCGTGGCCTCCTCTGGACCTGCTCGCACGGGACCTTGCACTCGGCCTTGTTGAACTTCACGAGGTTGGCACAGACCCCCCTCTCTCCTGCCCGTCACGGTTCCTCTGGATGGATCTTTTCCCCCCCCCACTCAGCTTGGGGTCACCCCCAAACTGGCTGCGGGTGCACTCGATCCCACTGTCCGTGTCCCTGACAAAGATGTTAAATCACACTGGTTCCAGTATGGACCTCTGAGGGACCCCACTTGTCACTGGTCTCCACCCAGACGTCGAGCCGGAGCGCGACCATCTGGCCGTCTCCTTACTCACCGAGGGGTCCACCCCTCAAATCCGTGTCTCACCATTTCAGAGACAAGGATGTTGTGCGATTAGCTCACAAAACCCATAGCCAGATCCTCTGAATTGCCCGTTAAAATTGGACCAGGGAGGCATTTAATGGGAATTAGAAAGGAAAAAGAAAGTTTTGGTGGTGTTTCTCGTGGGATCCATCGCCCTCCCTACCTGCCTTCGCGGCGGCCAGTTTGTTGGGGACGGTGACGGAGATTTTGGAGGCGTGGGGCCGTTGTCGGAGGGGGGTGGTGGGAGGCGAGTCTCTGCTCAAGCTGTTGGCGATCATCCGGCTGGCGGCTGGAAGGGGAGGACGGCGCGGTGAGGGAGAGGTTTTAAACCCCGAGGGGCTTCGGTGAGCGCGACAAGCGTCCGTCTCGTCGGCTAAATTAAAGAGCAGTCCTTCCCCAGGATCGTGGGGAAGGCAGCCAGCGTTTGAGCTCTTCGCTTTCACGATAATTAGTGCACCTTGTTAATGAGGCGAGGGGATTTAATCTCCCCGAAACCTCCCGCCCATGCTCACCACTGTTGGCATTGCGGCGCAGCTCGGCTTGAACGCTGGGGGAGCTGGGGCAGAGCGATTCGGTGGCCGCCTTGCACATCTCCTGAAGGAAAACGACACGGAGGAGGTTTTCCCTCGGGCTCTTCAGAGGGGAACGAGGAGCCTCGAGGCAAAACTTTGCTGCTAAACGAACCGGCGAGGCTTTACCCGTGCCGGTGTCGGCGTTCCCGTACCTGCCTGTACACGATTTTGGCATGTTTGAGGATGGCAATGATGTCTCCCACCACTGTGATGCCCAGCTCGTTCATGATCTCCTTGTTCAGATCCATCAACATGTTCTTCTGGATCCTGCGGTGAGGAAAGACCCGACTTAATGAGGTCTTCCCTCATTATGAGCTCTGATTAATTAAGTCTTGAGCGAGGTGCACCATGATATCCCCAACCTGGGTTTGGACGCACCACCTCAGAGGAACAGCACCAAGAACAAAAAAGGAGCTTAGCGCAGATTAATAACTAGCGTAACTAATTAAGGAGCGGGATAATCAGTTAACTCCTTCCTTCCCCCTCACTGGGGGCATCTTTTGGTGCTATTTTTTCCCCTGTGATATGATGAACAGGTGCTGCCTCATTGCTGACCTCACCTGTTATCCACGAACATGACAGCATAGTTGACGGCAGGGCCCGGGGGGATCCCGGCTTCCTTGAAAAACTGAATCCATTCGGATGTTGCTGGAAAAAAGCCGTGGAAAAGCAAAAATTAAGTGGATATGGAAAAGGGGGTGGGGCGGTCGCTTGGGTTTCAGGAGGCGCCAGCCAAGAGGCTCATTCCGGGCATTCGCAGCTGTTGTCGTGCGATTAACGGGATCGGGAGAAAAACGGCTCCTGGGATGGCAGTGGGGGGCGGCGGGGATGGTCTCCCGGAAAATACACAATTTGAGGGGTTTTAGAGCAATTTAGGGTGACGGGGGGACGTGAGGGGCAGGCAGCGGGGCGCGCTCGCGGGGAGGGAAACGTCCCTTACCCATCGTGACAGACACCATGGCGGAGGAGCCAGAGGACGTGGGCACGGGGCTAGGCAGCAGCGACCGGAGCAGCCTGGTGGGGAGAGAGCGGTCGTGCAGCCCCCCTGACAGGCAGCGGGCAGGCATGGGGCTGCTGCTGCCCCCCTGCCCCCTCCTCCTGCCCCACACACCCTCCTGCCCCCTCCTCCTGCCCCACACCCCTTCCCTGCCCCTTCCTCCTGCCCCCCACCCCTTCCCCTGCCCCCTCCTTCTGCCCTGCACACCCTCCTGCCCCCTTCTTCTGCCCCACACCCCCTCCCTGCCCCCTCCTCCAGCCCCACACCCCCTCCCGTGCCCTCCTGCCCCCTCCTCCGGCCCCACACCCCCTCCCCTGCCCTCCTGCCCCCTCCTCCGGCCCCGCACCCCCTCCCCTGCCCTCCTGCCCCCTCCTCCGGCCCCGCACCCCCTCCCCTGCCCTCCTGCCCCCTCCTCCGGCCCCGCACCCCCTCCCCTGCCCTCCTGCCCCCTCCTCCGGCCCCGCACCCCCTCTCCTGCCCTCCTGCCCCCTCCTCCGGCCCCGCACCCCCTCCCCTGCCCTCCTGCCCCCTCCTCCGGCCCCGCACCCCCTCCCCTGCCCTCCTGCCCCCTCCTCCGGCCCCACACCCCCTCCTGCCCCCTCCTCCGGCCCCGCACCCCCCCCCCCCACGCCCCTCCTCACCTCTCCGCTCCCGCCGCGCCCCATTCCGCCGCCGCCGGGCCGGGCCCCAACGGAAACACCGGTCACGGAGCGCCGGAAGTGACCTCACCGGCCGGCCCAGCGCGCCGCCAGTCTCGCGCGCCGGGGCGGGGGCCGCTCTAGGCAGGGGCGGCGCGGGAGGGGGGAGAAAGGGAGGGGCGACCATAGAGACCTGGAGGACCGAGGACGCCCCGTCGCGGGCGGCTCCGGGAACAGCCGCCGCCGCGGCCGCCGGTGTCTCCGGTACGGGGAGGGGGGGCAGGGGGCACTGGGCACCCCCGGGAGCCGCAGCCTGGAGCGGTGCCCTGGCTCTAAAGCCAGTCCTGGCCCAAACCCAGCGCTAAACACGTCTCTGGCCCTAAACCCGGCGCTAAATATGTCCCTGGCTTTAAACCTGATCCTAAACGCGACCCTGGCCCTAAATCCGGCCCTAAATATGTCCCTGGCCCTAAAGCTGGCCCGAAATATGTCCCTGGCCCTAAACCCGGCGCTAAAGATGTCCCTGGCCTTAAACCTGATCCTAAACGCGACCCTGGCCCTAAATCCGGCCCTAAATATGTCCCTGGTCGTAAATCCGGCCCTAAATATGTCCCTGGCCCTAAAGCCAGACCGAAATATGTCCCTGGCCCTAAAGCCGGCCCTAAATATGTTCCTGGGCATTTAACTTGGCCCTAAATATGTCCCTGGCCCTAAGCTTGGCCCTAGCCCTAAATCCAGTACTAAATATCCCTGGCCCTAAACCCAGTCCTGAATACGTCCCTGGCCCTAGACACCACCGAAACATCACCCTGACCCTCGCCCTAAACCCATGCCTAAACACCATCTTAACCCTGAAACACAGCCCTGAGCCCCCCAAATTCAGCTGAGCCAGGAGGGTGACACCAGACTGAGCTTAACCCCCACCCAGACCCTAACCCCCCCAAACCCTAAACCCCTCCCCCAAAACAGAGCAGGGGTTGGGGGGGGGCTGAACCCTAGGGCTGAGCACCCCCTTTTTGTGGGGTCCTCGAGGCACAGGGGAGGGGTCTCAGTCGGGTGGGGGGGTCTGCACCCCAAAATTGGGGTGCCCCACCCTATTCCTAGGGGGGATGAGCACCAATGGTGGGGGCAGGGAGGAGGGCCAGGCACTTCCCCTCCCCGCCCCAAACGGGTCAGGGCACGTGAGCACCCCGATCCCGTGAGTCAGCCGGGAAGGCCTCTGCCCCGCCTGGGTTTTTGTGGGTCTCTTCCCTTATCCACACGCCGAAAATCCTGGCTGTGCCTCACCCCAGGGGGGTCTCGCCTGTCCGGGCTCGTTGGGAGAAATCCGGTTTGTTCTGTTCCAGCGTCACGCCGGGATGAAGCCTGACAGCACCTACAAGCAGGTATGGGGCTGGTGGCTCCCCGAGACCCCGAACTGGGGGTCATGGAGCTCCCTGCCCTGTCCTGTAACCCTACAACCCCAAACTGGGGCGCCCCATACCTCCCTGCCCTGTCCTGGCACCCTAAAATCCCAAATTGGGGTGCCCCATAGCCTCCTGCCCTCCCCCAGCACCCTGCAACCCCAAAGTGGGGCACCCCATAGCCCTCTGCCCATCGCCCTACAACTCCAAACCGAGGTGCCCCATAGCCCCCTGCCCAGCACCCCACAACGCCAAACTGGGGCACCCCATGGACCCCATTTCCACCCAGACCCTGCACCCCATGGGGACCCCCAGCAATATGGGGGGGGGCACTTTTCCCTGGGGACCACACACATTTTGGGGTGGGTTTTACCCCCAAAGCATCCCCCACCCTGGTTCGGGGTCCCCCCACCCCAATTCTCTGCCCCCCATCACAGCTGGACCCACTGGAGGACCATGGGGCGCAGCCCACCCGCTTCCCGACGAAGGTAACTCCCCTGGTCTACAGGGGCTGGCTTTGGTGCCGGCTGGATCCAGTGCCATCCCTTGCTGGATCCCACTGGTGTTGTGGGTGACTTTAAACCCCACAAATTAATTTATGCCTTAATTTTGGGCCGCCGATGCCCCGTCTCCATCCCAGCGCTCCCACGGTGCGTTGCTCTCCGCCGCCCTCCTCACCCTCTTCATCCTCATCTTCCTCCTCTTCTTCAATCTCCGGCTGAGCTCAACCCTCCGTGGTGATGCCGGCGGCGATGCCGGATCCTGTGATGACACGTGCCGGTAAGACGAGCTTATGGGGGGGTGATGCTCCCCCAAGACGCCCGGCATCCTGGCACTACGACCTCTTTGGTGCTGGCGCTGCTGAATTTCTGCCATAGGATCGTCCTGGTGGAGAGCATCCCGGAGGGAATGACCTTCGGTGACAGTTACGTGCCAAACCCATCCACCTTCTTCACGTGGATGAACCTCTTGGGGACCGTCACCCGCAGCCTGGACATCGCCTCCTTCTACTGGACCATGACCAACGTGGACACGCAGACACAGGAGCCCTCCGCCGCCCAGGTCTGCACTGCCGGCGTCCGGCGTGCGCGGCACAGCTCCAATTCCAGTGCTTGAACCCAGCGCTGGCTCCTGTTTTCTTGCCTTCCCGTCATTTTTAATCATTTCTGCTTTTTTTGACCTCAAACCACGTGCTGATTCAGGGTGAGCAAATCCTGGAGGAACTCCTCCGGTTATCCCAGCGCGGCGTCACCGTCCGAATCGCTGTCAGCCTCCCGTCAGCAAAATCGCCCCTGAACGATCTCCAAGCGCTGGAGCGGAGCGGTGAGTGATGGAAAAACCCCAAAATTGGGGTTTTGGGGCGATTTTCACTGGGAGACACTCAACTCGTGGTTGTGCAGGCGCTGCGGTGCGCACCGTCGATATGCCCCAGCTCACCGGCGGCGTGCTGCACACCAAGTTTTGGCTCGTTGATGGCACCCACCTCTACGTTGGGAGCGCCAACATGGACTGGAGGTCTTTAACCCAGGTGAGCAGCACGGCAGCACCGTCGTACCACCAGGAGGTGCCGAACCTGCGCCAAACGGCGCCGGGGCTATCCCAAAGCCAATGCCCCAACCCCATCGAGGGATGCTCAGTGCTGTAAGATGGGACTTAGGAGATGGATGACGGCACTGTCCGGCAATGTGACAGTGCCACCGTGCCGCTCGCCGCAGGTGAAGGAGCTCGGCGCCGCCGTCTACAACTGCAGCTGCTTGGCCAAAGATTTAGGCAAAATTTTTGAAGCTTATTGGGCTCTTGGCGTTCCTGGCGCTTCCATCCCGGTACCATGGCCGGCAAATTATTCCACCACCTTCAACATGGAGACGCCATTGGAGTTGAAGCTCAACGACACTGATGCCGCCGTCTACTTCTCGGTATGTCCCCAGTCCACCGCGGTTGGTTTTCCCAGTGCTGAGGATCGGCTGTGCCGGTGCTCGATCTACCTCTGATGATTCCGGCAGAGCTCCCCGCCAGCTCTCTGTGCCACCGGTCGGACGCAGGATCTTGGCGCCCTCCTCAGTGTCATCGATGCCGCCGAGGACTTCGTGGACATCGCAGTGATGAGCTACCTACCCACCACCGAATTCTCCCACCCCCAAAGGTTCGTGCGGTCCTATGCCAACCCCGGCTCGCTGGCACCGGTGGCGCCTAACCACTTTCCCTCCCCAGATTTTGGCCGGCGATCGATAACCGGCTGCGGAAAGCCGTCTTCGAACGCCAGGTCAAGGTTCGGTTGTTGGTGGGTTGTTGGCGGCACAGCCGCGTGACCATGTTCCCTTTCCTCAAATCCCTCGCCGCCGTCGCCGATAATCGGACCCGCTACAGCGTGGAGGTGGTGGGTATCGCGGCACGACCGTGGCGTGCCGGCGGGTGATGTTGCGGTGGGTGACAGTCTCCTCGCTCCCCGCAGCGGCTTTTCATGGTGCCGGCGAGTGCGGCGCAAGCCCGGATCCCCTACGCCCGGGTGAACCACAACAAGTACATGGTGACGGAGAAGGCGGCGTATATCGGTGAGCGTGACGCAAGCGGCGGTGCCGCCGTGCGAGTCACTGCTGGCCGCTGGTGACGGCAGCCTGAGAGCGGTGTTTGGGGTCCCCCTCCCAAATCTCCTTGCAGGGACGTCCAACTGGTCCGGCGACTACTTCGTGCGGACGGCGGGATCAGCGCTGGTGGTAAACCAGACGGTGAGCCACAGCGGTGCTGGCACCGCCGCCGGCACCGCTGCTGGCGCCGGCACTATCCGGGAGCAGCTGCAGGCAGTTTTTGAGCGGGATTGGAGCTCCCAGTACAGCGCCGACATTGGCGATGCCGAGCGGTGGGCGAGCCTCTGCGGCTCCCGTTAGGCACCGAGGAATGAAGCGCCAGTGAACCGTGGGTTCTGGCTGTGCCGAATCCAGCCACCCTGCTCCAATTTGGGGAAAAAAAAAACGAAAAAAAGAGTTTTTCTGGACTTTGCATTGCTGTTACTGAGGTGGGGGTTCCTCCGCGCCATGGCGATGGAGAGCGCTGGGCCTTTGCTGAATGCCGTGCCAGC
The DNA here is from genome assembly GCF_013368605.1 of Nyctibius grandis. Classification (NCBI taxonomy): domain Eukaryota; kingdom Metazoa; phylum Chordata; class Aves; order Nyctibiiformes; family Nyctibiidae; genus Nyctibius; species Nyctibius grandis. The sequence goes on from NW_027167613.1 coordinate 75,478, forward strand.
GCCGGGAGGGAAGCCGGGATGCCCCTCGAGTCTCGGCAGTGCCAAACCTATCCCGGAAAAGAGTCAGGTGAAACACTTAGCTGTTGGCAAACCGTTTATTGGGGTATCACTGCAAGAACCAGCGCTGGCAGCATCCAGCACAGCGCATCCCACCGCATCCCTGGCTACCGGCACGGAGGCGGCTTTTCCCGGCCAGGTGACCGAAGGTGAGGAAGAGGAAGGTCTTTGGTGAGCTCTCAGCTGCCAGGGTGTTTGCCAGGGTTGCCAGGGCAGCTCAGTGGTGCTGTGGGTGATGCTGGCTCTGTACCGGGAGGAGCGTGCTGGGTACAGCGGGAGTATCCCAGCCCGGCCCTCAGAGCCTGTCCTCGGAGATGGGGACGGGACGTGGGCGCTTGGCATTGCACTGTGTCACTGGAACTCCCTGCGGGGAGGGAGAAGCTTGGGGAGAGGGTGGGAAGCACCCATGGGTGGGTGCCCCACCCCTTGGCACAGACCTGGGACACCCAGGGACTCTGAGCACTCAGGGACCCCGAGCACCCATGATGTGGAGCACCAGGAACGTCAAACATCCAGGGACCCCAAGCACTCATGACATGGGGCACCAGGGGACATGGGGCACCAGGGGTCATGGAGCACCAGGGACCCCGAGCACCCGTGATGTGGGGCACAAGGGGACATGGGGCACCAGGGACCCAAAGCACCTGGAGGACACAAAGCACCCAAGGGACCCCAAGCACCCAGTGTCCCAGAGCACCCCTGCCCAGGAGCCCTCGGTCCCCGTGCAAGCCCCCCAGCCTGTGGCTATACCTTGATGTGGGCTGAGGTGTACAGTCTTCCGGGCAGGTTCTGCTCCACGATTCCACCAAAGACCGTGCCGCCATCCTGTCCGCCGGTGGACCCCTGCACGATCAAGTTACAGGCAGCGGGCTTCGTCTTGGGACACTGGCTATGCTGGTGGTGGCGGGTGCTGTAGTGGATGGGGACGGGGGCTTGGCAGACATTCTGCTGGCTCTTGTCACCGATGTCCCCATCTGGCTGAGCCAGGCTGAGCCCATCCATCTGGGCGATGGCCTCCTGGGTGCTGCACTGGCTGGCGGGGGTGAAGGCACCTTCGTCCACGCCAGGGAAGTTCTCAACCGCACCAGCATCCTTACGGGATGCCCTCAAGTCCTCTTGACAGAGCTGGTAGTACCGGGTGGCCTCGAAGCTGGACTTCACGTGCTGCAAGGAGATGAAGGGATGCTTGAGGGCGGCGCTGGGCATGATCCTCTTCTGTGAGTCCCAGGTGAGCATCCTCTTGACCAGCTCCACCATCTCGTGCAGGTCACAGCGCTCGGCCAGTGCCTCCCGGCTGGAACAAGACACTGGGTAGATGTTTACTGCCGCCAACTGATCCAGCGAGGAGAAGACATACTTCCTCCTCTCCGTTGGCTTCACAATCTCCTTGCCTGGTGGTTTGAGCTGCCAGGAACCGGTGGGATGTGGCACCCGCTGGAAGAAGGACCGTGACTTCTGGGCAGCACACAGCAACTCACCCCGTGGTAGCCCCAAGGTGGAGCAGATGTAGCGGACCTGGTCATACTCGTTGACACCAGGGTAGAGTGGCCAACCCAAGTGAAGCTCAGCCATCACGCAACCCAAAGACCAGACATCCACCTTCTCACAGAAAGGCAACCCCAGCAAGATCTCTGGTGCCCGGTAGAAGCGAGATTGGATGTAGGGTTGCTTGACGTGGCGGACCTCCGTGAAGATGCTGGCTGAGCCAAAGTCGACGAGCTTGACGCGGAAAGGGTAGCGTGCGTGATCCACCAGCATGATGTTCTCTGGCTTGAGGTCAGCGTGGATGATGGAGAGCTCCTTCAGCTTGACCAACGCAGCCAGCACCTGCGCCGTGATGGTACGGATGTGCCGGACAGGCAATGGTGAAAAGTTGTTCTTCTTTTGGAAGTCAAAGAGGTTTTGCTCCAGCAGCTCGAAGACTAGGTAGGTATGGGCAGCATCACCGAAGGAGTCAAGGAAACGGATGATGTGTGACTCCTCTGTGTCCACCTCCCGCAAGACCTGCAGCAGCTTCAGCTCGTTCTTTGCCACCAGGTCATGGTGGCCTTCGTTCTTCAGTATCTTGATGGCCACCATCTCCCCTGTGCTCCTCCGCCAGCCCTGCGTCACCTCCCCGAAGGTCCCCTTCCCCACTGTGGCCACCATGTCATAGTGCTCGGCACCCACCACCAGCGTCCCCATGGTGGGTTGGCTCCTCGCCAGGAGCTTGGGACCCCCCATTCGGCACTCAACAGGGGCTTGGGACACCCAACTGCCTCAACCTAGCACCTAACAGTGCTGCTGGTTCCAGCATTGCCATGACAACACCTTCTGTTGTTGATGTCGTCCCCAGGAGCAACCACTCCCCTGTCCAAGGGACTGCAGCCTGGGTGGAAGAACCCCCTGAAACCCAGCCCTCATCCCCCAAAACCCAGCCCTGGTCCCCAAAAACCCATCCCAGTCCCCCCCAAACACAGGCCTGGTCCCCCAAAATCCATCCCAGCCTGCCAAAACCCATCCCTGATCCTATGAAACCCAGTCCCCGCCTACCAAAAACCCATCCCCACCACAACATAACCTATCCCAGTTGCCCAAAACTTATCCCCAGCCCCCTGAAACCCATTCGTGGTCCCCTAAAACCTATCTCAGCCCCCCAAAACACATTTACAGCCCCAGGAAACCCATCCCTGCTCCCCCCAAAACCATCCCAGTCCCCTAAAACCCATCCCCAGTCCCCCAAAACCCATTCCCAGACCCCATAAAACATGCTCAGGGTTTTTTTTTGGGGTTAACATTTATTCCAGCTGAGCCAAGAGCAAGGGGGTGGGGGGGGGCGATGCTGCTGTCCCCCCCCTCCCCAGTTAATATTAACACCTGGAACATGGGCAAAAAAGCTTCAAACACCCCAAAAGCCAGATTAGGAATTTTTGTGAGGATAAGAGGGTTAAAGAGGGTCTGGGGGAGCCAGTGATGCTCCACCACCCAATCACCATTTCAGGGTGTCCCCAAAGACCCCCTTACTCGAGGGCAGGGTTCACCGCTCACCACAGGGTTGGGGGCTCAGCGCCAGCTTAGGCAGCTGAAATTTGGGGGTCCCCGAACCCCCAAATCCCCCTGAATTGAAGCGTGGGGTGACTTCCGTCACCCCCGGCCGCTGGTTGGATTTGGGGTCCCCGGGGGAGAGCGTAACGTTGGGTAACTGCATCTTCCCCGCCTTGGGTTGGGTGATGGGGGGCTGTGGCAGGGACCCCCCGGGGGAAAAACCCACCCTGGGCACCCACCGCCGTCGCTGGGTCTTGCCCTCCGCTTCCCCATTGACATGGGGATGGGGGTCCACCACCCGGTTGTCTTCTTTCTCCTTTGGCTTCACCAACACCAACACCGCTTTCTTCATGCCGCCCATCCTCATCCTCCCTTCGCCTTCCAACCCGCTCCTGGCAAAACCCGCGCCGAATTTTGGCAATTTGACCCTAGACTGGCGGCCCGGTGCCGTGTCCTTCCTGGTGGTCTCCTCCATCCCATCGATCCCTGGCGGTGCCAACTCCAGCACCGGCACCTTCAACGCTGGCACGCCGGTGGGTTTCAGTATCTTGCGGCTTGCCGGATCCTCCGGTTGTTTTACTGGCACGGTGAAACCCACATCGGGGACGGTGAACCGAGGGGTCAACGGTTGTGCCCCCCCATCACCCGTTGCCCCCCTGGTTTTCAGCTTCAACCGGATTGTGCCGGGAGACTCTGGTGTCTTCCTTCCTGCCGTGCCAATGCTCAAGCTCTCGGCGCTTCCCCCACGTTTCATCATTTTGGGGTCCCCCCCGATGCGGATATCAGGGCTGGATCCCCCAAATTTTGGCAACTTCATCCCGCCGCCCAGCTCTGGCCCGGCGGGGAGTTTAGGCAACGATGGCACGCGCCGGCTGCCCGTTGCTGGCAGGGTGATGCCCACCCATGGTACCCGAAGCCGGGGAGTCCTGGGGGACCCCGGTTCTGCCGACCTCCCGTCGTCCCCTGCCAGCCCCCCAATTCCCAGCTGTGGCACCTTCATTGCTGTGCCGACGTGCTGGGGACCCTCCTCACCGCCAGCACCCTTGTCCCCATCCTTGACACCGAAAGGTGCCAGGGATAATTTGGGGACCTTCAGCTTGACCCCGGCACCGGTGGCACCAGCTGTCCCCAAAGCCAGGTCTAAGGCCACTGTGGGGCTGGTGACAGCGATGCCGGGTGGTGCCGGTGTGGCTGTGCCATGGGGCGCCGGGGGATACCCGTTGCCGTCACCACCCATTTTGAGCTTGGCGAGGGACAACCCAAACCGCGGCAGGGTGAATTTGTGGGGTTTGGGTTTGGCACCGGTCACTGGCACATCCTTGGCGAGCCGTGCCGGGGTGGCGATTTCCACCGCCGGCAGCGGTGCCGAGGGCTCCAGCTCCAGGCTGAGCTTTCGGAGCCCTTTGGCAAACCTGGCTGCCACGTCCGGCATCACCGCGGCATCGCCCTCGCCCGGCACTGCCGCGGCACCAGCACCTGCTGGCAATGCCAAATCCACACCGACATGTGGCACGGCAATATCAATGGATGGCACCACTGTCGCCGGGAAGGTCAACCGCGCCGGTGCTGCCGGCGGCGACTCCGACCGCCGCACCGGCAGCTTCGTCTCCAACCGCGGCTGCCCGCCAGCGGTGGCTGGCTCTGGTTTGGGCACACCAAGCTCGGGGACCAGCTCCACAGCGGCGCTGGGGATGGCGATGGCGATGGAGGGGACACGGATGCCGGCAAACCCCCCTCGCGTGCCGGCATCCCCCTCCTCATCCTCTGCTGGGGCCATGCCAAAATTCAGCAGCTTGGTTTTTGGCACTGGGCTCCCCCCGCCCTTACGGCCACCGCCAGGGGCGTCTCCCTCATCCTGCTTGATTTGGGGCTGATTTATGGTTGTGCTGGGCTCTGGCGTCACTGCTGGCAGGGGCAACGCCGGCACAGCCACCTCCAGCTGCGGCAGCCGTAATGCCGGCTCCTTGGTGTGAGGGGTGGCCGGCGGTGTCGCACCGGTGAGGCGCAGCCCTACGGTGACTTTGGGTGCTGCCACCTCCACAGCTGGTAACCGGGTGCCGACACCTGCCGGCACCGCGGCGGCAATACCAGGAACCTCCGGTTTTGCTGGCGACTCCTCCATCACCGGTGTTCTGCTAGCTGCTGCTTCCTTCACCGTTAACCGGGACGGTGTTGCGCGTGGCCGCTTGGGCTCCACCGCAGGCGGCACTGGGGTGGATGTGGCAGTGGGGGCTGGTTCGGCAGAGCTCCGGCTCTTCACCAGCTTGGGGAGCTTGGGAAGGGCAAACTCCACGGCCACAGCGCTGGCAGGTGCTGCGCTCACCGTGCTGGGTGTCGGCGGCAGCTTCTTGGAGGGCGTCAGGATCGGGATGCTCTGGGTGAGGAGATCGGACCTGGTACCCACCGCACCCAGGCGTGCATCCATAGGGACTCCCGAGCACCCCGCATCCATAGGGACCCCTGAGCATCCCACATCCCGGTTCTGCATCCATAGGGACCCCCTGAGCATCCTGCATCCATAGGGACCCGCCGAGCATCCTGCATCCATAGAGACCCCTGAGCATCCCACATCCCAGTTCTGCATCCATAGGGACCCCCCGAGCATCCTGCATCCATCGGGACCCCTGAGCATCCCACATCCCAGTTCTGCATCCATAGGGACCCCCTGAGCATCCCGCATCCATAGGGACCCCTGAGCATCCCGCATCCATAGGGACCCCTGAGCATCCCACATCCCGGTTCTGCATCCATAGGGACCCCCTGAGCATCCTGCATCCCTCCCACTGCATCAGTAGGGACTCCCAAGCATCCTGCATCCCTGTCCTGCATCCATAGGGACACCCTGAGCATCCCACATCCTGGTCGTGTATCCATAGGGCCCCCTTGAGCATTCTGCATCCCTCCTGCTGCATCCATAGGGACCCCCAAGCATCCCACATCCCGGTCCTTCATCCATAGGGATGCCTGAGCATCCGGCATCCCTGGTCCTGCATCCATAGGGCCCCCCTGAGCATCCCACATCCCTGTCCTGCATCCATAGGGCCCCCTCGAGCATCCTGCATCCCTCCTGCTGCATCCATAGGGATCTCCCAAGCATCTGGCATCCCTGTCCCGCACCCATAGGGAAGCACGAGCATCCTACGTTCCTGGACCTGCATCCATGGGGACCCCCTGAGCATCCCGCATCCCTGTCCTGCATCCATAAGGACACCCAATCATCCAGCATCCCCATTCCTGCATCCATAGGGACCCCCAAAACATCCCACATCCCAGTCCTGTATCCATAAGGACCCCCCAAGCATCCCGCATTCCCGGTCCTGTATCCATAGGGACCTACCAGCCTGGCCACCTTCCCCTGGTGTCCCTCGCCGCCGGTGCCGCCAAGGGGGACGCGGGTGCCCGGTGTCCAACGCTGGAGGCAGAGCGAGACCTTGCAGGACGCAGCACCCTCCAACACCCGCACGACGTCCTCGGGGGGTGCCCCCTCGAAGAAAACTCTGGCGCTGAGGAGCCGGTCACCTATAGGGGACATAGGGGCTGTCACCCTGAGTGCCATCCCCCCCACCTCAAACCCGTGTGGGTTTTGGGGATCCCCCCACCTTGGTGGATGCGCAGAGATTTGGGCGCCTTGGCGATGTAGAGGCCGCGGCGGTCACGGGCCACGGTGACGCCTGTCACCCCGGTCTCGGGTACCGTCTCCAGCTCCACCAGCTGCGCGTCCTCCTATGGGGCAGAGCGGGGGGGTGGGGATGGGATCTGGCCCTTCCCTCCTGCCCCACGCCGTGCCCCACCACCCACCGTGGCCCTCACCTCCATGGGCGGGGATGGGGGGGGTCCTCTCCTCCGGGGGGTGTCACTGGGGTCCGGGGGGGGACACACACAGGCGGTGGCAGGGGCTAGGGGGGCTTCGGTGCCTCAGGCTCCTGCAAATGGGGGGCACAGACTCCCAACACCCCGTGGCAGCCCCCCCCCCTCCAGTCCTCCACCCCCCCAATTGCAGCCTTCATCCCCCCATTGCAGCCCTCCAACCCCCCACCTCCCCCCATTGCAGCCCCCAATCCCCCATTGCAGAACCCCAACATTTCCATCACAGCCCCCCACCCTCCCCACCGCAGCCCACCCCCCCCACCCCATACCCACAGGCAGAGTGCAGACAGCCCTAGGGCAGGGCCCCCCTCCCCCTTTCCCACCCTGCACCCCAAAACCTCTCTGCTGGGATCTGCCGAGACCCCCCTCACCTCCTGGCTCCTTCCCGCTCCGGCGGTCTGCTAGAAATTGGTTGTGTGTCCCCCCCAACCAGGACGGGGGGACACAGGCATCTGGCCCCCCCCTAAAAGAGAGCCCAGGCGCCCGGGCTCTTCATCCCACGCCGGCTCAGCAAAGGTCACCGACTCTGCGCTGGAGACCCCCCGCTTTGGCATCGCACCCCAAACTTCCCGCTGGGGCTCACCCACGCACCGGTAGGACAAGGGTGTCCCTTGTCCTGGGACCCCCCACCACCACCCCAAGGGAATTCCGGGAATTTAGGAGCCTCAGCACAAAATCCCGTGGGACGGAGGGTGGCACGAGGCTGGATCCAGCCTGGCAGGGCTGGTGGGGTGCAGGGTTTGGGGGGTACCCCTGGGCTGGGGGAAGATAGCACCCCTGAGACCCCCCCATAACAACCCTGGGACCCTCCATAGCACCCCAGGACCCCCAAAACACCCCCGGGATGCCCCATGGGAGCCTCAAAGCGCCCCTGGCACCCCCATGGCACCTTTGGGACCCCTATAGCACCCCTGAGACCACCAGAGCACCCCCAGGACCCCTGTAGCACCTCTAGGACCCCTCACAGGACACCTAAAGCACCCCTGGGACTCCCAAAGCACCCCCAGGGCTCCAAAGGACCGCTGGGACCCCCTGTAACAGCCTTGGGACATCCATCAGACCCCGAGGATCCCTGTAGCACCCTTAGGACCCCCAAAGCACCTCTTAGACACCCATAGTGACCCTGAGACCCCCATAGCACCCCTAGGACACCCATAACACTTCTGGGACACCCATAGCACCCCCAAGGGAGCCTGGATGCCTGTGTCCTCCCGCAAGCAGCCCAGCAATGTGCTGACTCAGCAATCCCTGCCGGCAGCACCCATGGGCGCGGGTGGACACATGAATGGAACGATTGACAGCGGGGCAGCGTGGGGGCCCTGGGGAATTCAGCAGAACCTGCTGCACTCACCCCAAGCCTTGGTGAGGTGAATGCTGGCACCCTAAGCTCTCCCCGGCACCCAGGGGTGCTGCAAGACCCCCCAGGCAGAGCTGAGCACCCAGGGGTGCTACATGGCCCCCTCAGCATCCGAGGGTACTGCATGGCCCCCAAACACTCGGGGGTGCTGCAGGACCCTCTAGCAGGGCTGAGCACCCAGGGGAGCTGCATGCCTCTCCCGAGCACCCATGGGTGCCCCACTGACACCCCCTCCCCACATAAACATCTGGTACCGTTCGGTGCAGAGTGGAGCAAGTGGGGGGGCACGTGTGTATTATCCGCCTTTCCAAGCACTGCATGACCTTAGGGACCCCCAAAACTCTCCTGGTGGTCCTGGACCACCCCAAACTCCTTTAAAGATCCCAGCCCCCCCAAAACCCTTTGTGAGACCCTCTGAATTTCCCTTAGGGGACCCCGCTGAGCTCAGGAGCTCTGATGAACCCCAAAACTGATGTGGTGCAAGGCAGGAGCCCTGGTGCACTCTGGAAGCCTTTCTGCTTTCCCTGCTACGTGTCTAATTACTTCACACGCTGGAGGACAAGGCGTGGACATTTGGGGAGGTAAACAAGGCCGGAGCCCCGTGGTGGGGCTGTGAAAGGGCTGACAGGGGACGATTGCAGCCAGGAATAGCTCTGAGGGAGCCAAGTGGTGTGATTGACAGGTGGGGGCGGAGCCATGTCGGTGTGATTGACAGGTGGGGCGGAGCCACTTGGTGTGATTGACAGGTGGGGCGGAGCCATGTGGGGGTGAGTGACAGGCAGGGTGGTGGGGGCGGGTCTAATCGTGTGACGGTGGGATGATTGACAGGCAACAGTGTGGGCGGAGCCACAGGCGGGGGGGTGTGATTGACAGGTGGTGGGGTGGGAGCAGGTGAGGCGGGGCACAGGGGATGACTGACAGGCCGTGCAGCTCAGTGATAGGCCCGGATCACGGAGGGGGCGGAGCTAAGCGGAGCTGGGTGAATGACAAGCCGGCGGTGCGCCGGGATAGGCCGTGTCCGTTCGTGCGGCGCGGGGGGGTAGCCATGGCGATGGCGGCGGCGACGGCGGGGCCGGGCCCGGGGGTGGCGGCGGGGCCCGGGTGTCCAGCGGCCGCGATTTGAGCTGCGTCCCGGAGGTGGCGGGAGCGCTGGGTGCGGTGGCCCGGTAGGGGTGAGGCCTTTTTGGGGTGGTTTGGTGGGGTTTTGGGGGCTTGAGGGGGTGGGTGGGGCCTAGCGGTGACCCCTGACTTGTGACCCCGCAGGTTCGACTTCCTGTGCCTCCCGCTCTTCCACCCCCGGTACTGGCGGGAGTTCAGGCCCGGCCCTGCGGGGCAGCGCCCGGGGCCGCACACGCGATCGGACCTGCAGCTCTCGGGGCGCGGTGAGACCCCTAGAGCACCCAGAGGGGCACCGGGACTCCCCTGTAGTCCCCTGGGACCCCCCCCCCCGTAGTCCCCTGGGACCCCCCCCCCGTAGTCCCCTGGGACCCCCCCCCCGTAGTCCCCTGGGACCCCCCCCCGTAGTCCCCTGGGACCCCCCTATAGGGCACCAGGATGCCCCCTATAGCCCCCGAGACCCCCCTATAGATCTCTGGGTTGACCCAGGAGCTCCCTAACCCCCCATGGACCCCACCCTGTCCCCAGCCCCATATAAACCCCTCAAACCCCCCCAAAATCACCCCAACCCTCCCCCAAAACCTCCCAAATCCCCCCCCCAGGGATCCCCCACCCCAACTAACCCCCAGAATCGCCCCAAAACCCACCTCAACCGCCCCCACCCAAATACCTCAGAACCCCCTGGGACCCCTCAACTCCCCCCTCAGCCTCCCCAAAACCCCCCCGGGATCCCCCCCCCAGCCCCACATAAATCCCCTGAAATCACCCCAACCCCCCCCCAGCCTCCCAGGACCCCCCCTGCCACCCCCACCCCCCCCAGACTGGAGGTCGCTGGTGGTGGGCAAGCTCTCGCCTTGGCTGCTCCCCGACTCCCCCCTCGAGCATGTGCGCAGGAACTCCGAGGCCGTGAGTGGTTTGGGGCGAATCCGGGGGATTTTGGGGGGTTTGGTGGTTTTTTTTTAAATTTTGGAATATTTAGGGTTTTTTTGGGGGAGGGGGGCGGTTTGGGGCTTTTTTGGGGGGATATTTTGGGGTTTTTTTTGGGGGGGTTGGGTTTTTTTTTGGATATTTTGGGTTTTTTGGGAGGGGCTTGGGGTTTTTTTTGGATATTTTGGGGTTAAAGCTAAACTTTGTTGTGGGAGCAATCTGCGGACGTTTGCATTTTGCAGCCTGGCTCTCGGCTATTTGTTTTCATGGCCAGGGCAGGTGAGGGGCTGCGGGCACGGCGGGCCTGGGAGGGGGGATCCCCCGGTTGGGGCTGTGGCAGGTGGGTCCGAGCTCTGCGCTCCTGGGGGTGGTGGGGGGAGCAGGGTCAGCCCCGTCCGGCTCTCAGCTGCCCGGCCCGGGGGGGCTCCGGCGGCGCCGGGTGGGTCTTGGTCCCCGCACGCGGGGGGTGGGAGAAAGGGCCCTGTCTGGTGCCGCCGGGGGGGTCGTGGGCTTACATGGTCTGGCACACATGGTCTGCACTTCGTGCTCTGACAAGACAATATGCTGAGGTGGGGATGAGCTCCAACAGCAAAAAAAGGTACAAGGTTATGGTTTTTCTTGTTTGGTTCTTTTTTGGGGGTGTCCTGTTTTTGGGGGTGTCCTGTTTTTGGGGGTGTCCTGTTTTTGGGGGTGTCCTGTTTTTGGGGGGATAAAACTTATAGAATGATTTTGTGTTCCACTTTGTTTCAGTATGTGGCCAGCTGTGGAATGGTAATTAAGTCCGTCAGCAGTTAAATCCAAGGCAGCTGCCCCAGGCTGGCCCTCAGGTGTATTCTATAATATTAATGTCAGGCTCTCTATAAAAGGGAAAGCTTACTGGGGATGGGGGTGGGCTCTTCTCTTCTCTTCTCTTCTCTTCTCTTCTCTTCTCTTCTCTTCTCTTCTCTTCTCTTCTCTTCTCTTCTCTTCTCTTCTCTTCTCTTCTCTTCTCTTCTCTTCTCTTCTCTTCTCTTCTCTTCTCTTCTCTTCTCTTCTCTTCTCTTCTCTTCTCTTCTCTTCTCTTCTCTTCTCTTCTCCCATCACTCTGTGGGCTAAGCATAATTAAGGCCATGTTGCTATTGAGGAGGGGGTGTTGTGGAAGAGGTTGGTTTTGACCAACATGATGCTTACAGCTGGTGCTTGTGTGTTTTCTTGTTTTGCAGATGGTGAAGAGGAACCTGGCAACTGCAGAAGCATCCTAGTTAGCTGCTGTGGGTTTGTTTTTTTTTTTTTTGAGGAAGGATTGAGACTTCTGCTCGTCTGAAAGATAAGTTGAGGGACCAGTATTAGGGAGGGGACAAGGTTGGGAATTGGAGGGAGGGATTTTGAAGTCAGTGTAGGGGAGAAGGCTGTCCAGGAACAGTCCCCTTTGGGCAGGCTGAGGGAGCGGGTTACTTTTCAGAGCAATGATAGTGTGTGCCAGGCAGGGCAGTTCCAGCCTCTGTGTATGTGTTGTGTAGTTTGTGTACTGAGTCTTCTATGTCTTAGACATGCAACAGGTCTTGATGTCCTCACTGCTGTTTGTGCTAAAGGAGCACACCGTGCGCCTCGGCCGCCATCCATAGCGTCCAGAATCCACGTACTCACTGGCGTAGCACCAATCAGGTGGTTCTTTTCTTGTGTAACAAGCTTAAGGAATTGATCGATCTTCATATTGTAAGTTTACAGACAGTCCTCTTTTGCAGCATCGTTCCTGGCTCTGCGAGCACCTCTAGTCTCCAGATGTCCATTCTGGACAGACTGGGATTTCTCCCCTGCATCCTTACGTGGTGAGGTCTTGAAGCTTCTTGCACATGCATCCTCTCGGTTTTGAGAGTCACTTCTTGTCACGGGCCATGACGTTCTGGTCTCTTTCTGGGGTTGCCGTAGAGCCTCCTCATGTCCCCGTCACGGTCCTGCAGGTGGTCTTGCCTGCCAGTGTCTTCTCTTCGGGCATCATCATCCTCGCTGAGAGTTTTCTCTCATCTTTGAGGCACCTGGTTTGTAGTGTTCTGTGTAGCATCGGAGTGTGTGTGTGTGTGCGTGCGTGCCTGTGGCTCAGAGCTGCCCTGCCTGGGGGTGTAGAGTCAGGGGTAGGTGGAACAGCGTTAAGTGTCTATGGTTAATATGTTGATATGCCTAGACTGTTGGGGTAAAGGTTGTAGAGTCATCTCAGAGGGATTAGGTGTCTGCAGCAGGTGAGGACAGTAACTTCTGTAACGTTTCGAAGGTGCCGAGGAGATGTCCGGAGCCATCTGGGAGAGGCAGCGAGAGGGCTAGTTGGGCAGATGGGATCTCTAAGGTGTTGAGGCTTCTCTGTGTAAGGCTTAATGTTTGAATGAGGTATTTATTTTAGTGACAGGCTGCAGTTGGGCTGTGGATGGTATTCCTTAATGGGAAGCAGACGTCTGGAACTAATAAAGCGATACTCTGCATCCATTTGACTTATTCAATATTGTCTTTGCAGATGGACGAGCTGTGCAGGACCAGAGAGGAGAGGGGAGCAGAGCGCTGTAAGAAGGTGGGTCGCCGTGTGGTGTTAGGGGGAAGATGACTGGTGGCAATATGCCTACGTTATGGTATTTTTTTTTTTAATTTGAAGGTGCAAAGTGATGAACGCCACGGGATACGGGCACAGGAGCTGACTCTCGGGCAAGGTGGGCTGAAGCAGCAGTTATTTTTCAGGTGTTTATTGGCAGTGCAGTCATAAGCGACCTGTGTTTTTTGGGTTTTACAGGTGGTGTGCAAGAGTCAACGTGGCGGCCTAAACTGCTGGAGGCCAGACAGGCAAGTTGTGACGGTAAAGGCGTGTGAGAAGGGGATCGGCACGGGTGAGCTGCAGCTTTGGGCAGTATCTCAGCACGTGCCTTTTTGTTTGGGTTTTTGCAGGTGCTGCCCAGAGGCTCCGGGGAGCGCTGCCAGCTGTCGAGGAGCGGTCCGAGAAGGTGAGGCGGTCGTGGGCCACGTCGGTGTCTAATAGGAAAGTATTAAGTGGCTACTCAGTGGAGCGTTTCTCCTTGGTTTTGCAGGTTCTGTGCGGGGCAGCCTTTGGACTTGGATGAGCATTTGAGGTGAGCTGGGTAGTAGAGAGTAGGAGCAGGGGGCTGGTGATTTCTTGCCTGTGCCACGGTAGTTTTGTGTCTTTTGGCATCCTAGGCACCACGAGCGATGACAGGCGCAGCATCCGACTCTGGAATCGGCACGGAGCAGGCGAGCGGGATGGCACGGTGCGTCCGAGGTGGCAGATGTTGTGGGAGCGGTCTGTGCCAGATGTGATGCTGAGTGACGGCCTTGTGGTGTGTGGATTGTAATTTTTGTTTTTTTGGCAGGTGATGAAGAGGAACCTGGTGACTGCAGGATTGTTCCAGTGGGCTGATTGTGTTTTTTCTTTTTGAGGATGGAATCGGACTCCTGGCCATCTGAAAGCTAAGTTGAGGCACTGGTGGTGGAGAGCGGTGGTGGGAAGGAGCAGATAAGGTTGGCACTTTCAGGAAGCGGTTTTCAAGTTTTAAAGTTAGTGTAGGGGAGAGGCTGTCCAGGAACAGTCCGCTTTAGGCAGGCTCAGGGAGCGGGTTCTTTTTCAGAGCAACGATAGCGTGTGGCAGGGCAGGGCAGTTCCAGCCTGCGTGTGTTTGTGTAGTTTGTGCGGCGTATCTTGTGTGTCTTAGAACTTCCTCAGGTCCCGATGCCCTCTTCGATCTCACGGAGCACGCCACGCACCTCGGCTGCCATCCCTAGAGTCTTGAACACCTGTAGTCATCAGTGTAGTGCCCATCAGGCGCTTCTTTTCTTGTGTAACGAGCTTAAAGCGTGGTTTGCTCTTCTATCTTGCGAGTTTCCGGACGGTCCTCTTTTGCGGGGTAATTCGCTGCCACACGAGCGGCTCCTCTTTCCAGGCGTCCATTTGGACGGACTGGGCTTTATTCCCTGCACCCTTACGTGGTGAGGTCTTGAAGCCAGGCTTCTTACGCATACGTCCTCTCTGTTTTGAGAGTCACTTCTTGTCACGGGCCATGACGTTCTGGTCTCTTTCTGGGGTTGCCATAGAGGCTCCTCATATCCCCGTTACGGTCCTGCAGGTGGTCTTGGCCCTACAGCGTCTTCTCTCGGGGTGTCATGCTTCTCGCTGGCATGTCATTTGTTGTGTTCTGTGTAGCGTTGGAGTGTGTGTTGTGTTGTGTGTGTGTGTGTGTGTGTGTGTGTTGTGGTGTGTGTGTGTGTGTCGGAGCTGCCCTGCCTGGGGGTTTTAATAATGCATGTTTTCATACTTCTTGAACTCACCAAGCACGGCAGATTGGCGCCCTAAGCACAGATCAACAAAGTTATTGAGCAAAGAAGTCAGAACAGGGACTGTTTACTGTTTGTTAGGGTATTTTTCAGTAGCTGGTGGACTTTGGTTTTATTTTGTTGCTGCAGATTCACAGGCGGGAGCCGGATACCAAAGGAGAGGCCGAGCGGAGCACCATAAGAAGGTCAGTCAGCACGCGACAACGGAGGGAACCGTTCCGTTGTAGGTACCTTTATGACGTGTTAACGCCAAGTCTTTCCTTTGTCCTGTGGACAGTAGATGGTTTATTGCTGCTACAGGCAGCCATTTTCTCAAGGGGCCGGGACAAGAGGCTGCCACACACTGCAGTCAGACTAAGATGCTGTCACGAAAGTGACCAGCAACGTGAGCAGTCCAGGACACACACAGCACTTTCCCCACTACCCACATTTTTTTCTTTTCCGCAACACAGTTGGGAATGCCTGTGTTTGAGTCTAGAGCGGTTTGGAAGATAGTCAAGCCCTTGAGAGGACACGTGAGACAATGATCACCCCCGGCACAAGGTCAGAGGCGATCTGCACAAGTGCTCGGGACACTGAGCGCAGAAAAGCTGGGCTTTGCCCCAGGGGAAGTAACATTATGTGTGGCCTGACTGGTGGTGACACAGGGCCTGAGTCTACTCACGTGTAATAGGCTCAAAGCCTCGTAGCATCAAGGGAAGATGGGGATTCTTGTGCCAGGCCAGGCAGTACAGTAGTAAAGGGACCATCTGCTCCCTCCAGCAACCAGCCAAGGGGGCTCACAGCTCTCTTGCTCACGAGTTTTTCCATTTCTGTGGCAGGCTTCTCCAGTGCCCGTTTATGCACAAATGCTTTCACGACTGAGTTGAAGAATTCCTCTCACACTGAGATTATTTCCCCACATTTCCCTCTGTTCACACTCAAATTTCCTGGGCCATTTAGAGCACATTTTTTCATCAGAGAAGGGCGCAAGGCATTCTCAGTTAGGGTAGGAGTGTAATAGCTTGAAAGTACTTCTCCCCAGGTGCACATTAGCAGCAAACCCTCTTTTGGAAGGTCTAAAAAGTAGGACTTTCTTGTGGGCTAGAGCTCTTACAGGTGAGACAGTATGAAGACAATGATATATTGTGAAACCCCTTTTTTCTGTATGACTTTTCTGTAAATCATGTTGAGACACCCAAGCTTGCTCTGGCGTACAAAGGTTTTAAATTAAACTGTTCAGACAGAAAGTATCAGACTTGTCTTTTTCTTTAACTCTGTGTTAAAATTCTTCTGTGTTCTCGTAACTGGAAACTGTCCACAGGGAGGAAAAATACTTGTTGTGTGTGGGGATATAACGGAAGAGTGGCCAGGAGGATTGTAAACACGCTCAAGTGACTTGCACCTGGGGTGTCGAAAAACACATCTGTCACACTACTACCGGTTGTTTAGTCTTGCGTGCTGGACACGTAGAACATCTGCAGTGAGATAACAGAGGCCTGTGGTAAGACTCAGGGGCACCCAATTGTTCATGGCTGAGATTCCTGCCCTGCTGCGAGAAGATCAGAGCGCAGTGGAAAACTGCCGCCTGCAAGAAACCCCCAATACCCAGGTGAAGGCAGCAGGCCCGGGATCTCTCGCGCTCTCTCTAGCAGGAACCGAGCTCCACGGTGCCTACACCCCCCGCTTGCGTGCCTGTGCCCCGGGTGCTGCTTAGGAGGTCCCCCGGTTTGCGAGGTAACGGGAATAAACCTGCTCTTTGCGTTTTATCCGTGGTTTTGTGGTTGTTCCTGCGTCCTGCCTGTGTCGGCTCACACACTTGCACACACAGCTTTGCTTCACTTGTTAAACTGTCTTTCTCCTGACCCACGGGGTGACCTCCCCGTTTGCCCATCTCATTCTCGCGCTCATCCCCGCGGCAGAGGAGCGAGCAGCTGGCTGGGAGCTTGGCTGCTGGCCAGGCTCAGCCCACCACGTAGGTCACGGACCATTTCAGTTCAGGGAATAATATCATAGAATCATAGAATCCTTTTGGTTGGAAAGGACCTTTAAGGTCATCGAGTCCGATCATATGCACCAGGCAAAGCCAAACCAAAACCCTAAACAGTGCAAACATTGGGAACAATTAAAGATGTTAAGACAGAGAAGAAAACGGAGACAATTTTGTTCAAGTTTCTTATTTCAGGGGCATCTGGTAAGAAATACATAAAGTCCTGTCTACAGTGGTAACACCAAACCACGATCAGATGAGAGAAGCAGGTGTAAAGACCTTTTTTCTTGCCAGTGCTGGAAGAGATTTTTCAGAGCAGGGGAAAGGCTGTCATTGTAAGAGGGTGTTCTCCATCATGGTCACAAACCAGACCGCGAAGACAACCGGTGAGCCAGGAATCGCCATTGCTGGGAGCTTCCAAATCCTGAAAGGGCAAACTCAGTGGAAGAAGTTTCATGTTCTTTTTCCTCTTTTTTGCAGGAGCAATTCCTGTTTGCTGGGAGGAGGAGAAGAGTTGAAGCGACAAAAACTAGGATTTCTGTGAACCTTGAGTGAATCTTACACATTTAATGTCAAAGTGGAAAGGCAGGGCTCTGCAGTGCGCCGAAAGGAAAGGGATGTCCTGGGGGCACGCTGGGGGTGTCTGAACACGGGGCTCTGGAACACACCGTAGGGCAACAGGGAGGTCTGAGGGGACATGAGGGCAAAGGGGGGCCTGGAGGGACCTCAGGAGCACCCAGGTGCCCAGGGCTGAGCCAGCCCCTTGGCCCCCACAGGGGATGCCCAGCCCCTCCCTGCCCAGGCAAAAGGTCACACTGGGGCCCTTTGTGACCTCTCTTGGTGGCACCCTGGCGCTGCACGTGGTCAGCACGTCTGTGGCCCCCAGCCCGCAGTGTCCGGCAGGTGAGGAAATGTCAGGATATTACCAAAAACCAGATTTAATGTACAGGTGGCTTGAACCACTCAAGATGCTCATAGCAACCAGGCCGCGGTAATTAAGAAAACCACGTTCAAACTCCATCAAATTTTGTGTCTGGCCAAAGAGGAACGAATTTGGCACTCTGGAAGAGGTGGGGATTACCAGAGGATTTGAAATCAGCGACCGTAGGCAGGTTCAGATGGTTGTACTTTAGGAGTGCCAGTGATGAGTCTGCATCCCTGGAAGGCGGAGAGAAGCCAGAGGAAAGTCCTGGGAAGCCCAGGCACCGTCACCATCATCTACATAACCAGAAACAGCCAATTGCACAGGGGAGGGTTAGATTGGATATCAGGAAAAATTTCTTCACCGAAAAGGGTTATCAAGCATTAGAACAGGCTGTCTGGGGAAGTGGTGGAGTCCCCATCCCTGGACGGGTTTAAAAGCCATGTAGATGTGGTGCTGAGGGACATGGTTTAGTGGTGGACTTGGTAGTGTTAGGTTAATGGTTGGACTCGATGATCTCGAAGGTCCTTTCCAACCAAAACGACTCTATGGTTCTATGAATATCTTTACCTTGGCTGTTTCAAACAAACATGGACTAGAGTGCACCCACTTACCAACAGCCAGAGAAGTCACACTTGAGCTATTGTTTTGATCTGCATTATGTTAAATCTCCACCGTTTCAGCATAAAAGGGCATAAGATGCCCTACGCAGAATGGAATGTGGTCAGCCTTTCAAAAAAACGTAAAGGAACTGAAGCAACAATACTGAAGGACTTAAACATCAGAAAAGGACGAAAAAGGTCCTGGGTTTTAAGGCTAGTTAGATTCTCAGTGCAGGAAAAACAGGGTTTGAGAGGAAACTATACAAAGGTTCATTTGTCAAATTGAACATGTCCTACACCGGCTGACCACTAAATCCTCAAAGTACATCGTGCTCCTTGCTCATTCTGCTCTTCCACAAATTTAATTCAGCGATGGCGTTATATATGATGTCGTGTTGCCATCCAGAGGGACCTTGACAGGCTTGAGAGCTGGGCCCATGCAAACTGCATGAAGTTCAACAAGGCCAAGTGCAAGGTCCTGCACGTGGGTCGGGGCAATCCCATGCACAAATCCAGGCTGGGCGGAGAATGGATTGAGAGCAGCCCTGAGGAGAAGGACTTGGGGGTGATGGGTGATGAGAAGCTCAACATGAGCCGGCAACGTGCGCTTGCAGCCCAAAGCCAACCGTGTCCTGGGCTGCATCCCCAGCAGCGTGGCCAGCAGGGCGAGGGAGGGGATTCTGCCCCCTGCCCCGCTCTCGGGAGACCCCCCCTGCAGTGCTGCGTGCAGCTCTGGGGCCCCCAAGACAAGAAGGACACGGAGCTGTTGGAGTGAGTCCAGAGGAGGCTGCAGAGATGCTCAGAGGGCTGGAGCACCTCTGCTCTGGAGACAGGCTGAGAGAGCTGGGGCTGTTCAGCCTGGAGAAGGCTCCGGGGAGACCTTCTAGCACCTTCCAGTACCTGAAGGGGCTACAGGAAAGCGGGAGAGGGACTTTTGACAAGGGCATGTAGGGATAGGACGAGGGGGAATGGTTTTAAACTGAAAGAGGGGAGATTTAGGTTGGATATAAAGAAGAAATTCTTTACTGTGAGGGTGGTGAGACCCTGGCCCAGGTTCCTCAGAGAAGCTGTGGCTGCCCCCTCCCTGGCAGTGTTCAAGGCCAGGTTGGATGGGGCTTGGAGCAACCTGGTCTGGTGGAAGATGTCCCTGCCTGTGGCAGGGGGGTTGGAACTAGATGGTCTTTAAGGTCCCTTCCGACCCAAACCACTCTGTGATTCCATAAAAAGACTTCTCCGGGGATGAAGAAACGCGGCTTCTGCTGGGGAAGGGGCAACGACAAACAAGCCTGAGGCCGGGGTGTGCTGAGGTGGGGACTGTCCTTCAGGCAGTGGGAGATAACAGGAGTGACACTGTCTGCTCAGCATGCTCAGGGTGCTACACAGCTGAAGGGCACCACGGGTTGGGGCTGCTTCTTCCAGCTTTATTAAAATAGAGCTATTTATTTCTGACGAGAGCTGCTCCTCTGCCTGGCTCAGGGGAGCAAGCAGCCGAAAAGCGTTTGCACGAGCCAGTATGGTCTTGGCTGCCACCATTCAGACCTCAGGGTGTCGATGGTCTCAGCGGCCAGGGAACTGACGTAGAGGTCACTGTCTTCTGTCAAGGGCTCAAGGGCTGTGACAGAAACAAACAGAGCCGAGATGAACCCCCGTGTGTGCAGAGACCCCCAGGCATCCCCTCCAGCCCACGCCAGCCCCACCGCCTCTCCCTGGCCAGGAGAGAGCTCTGCACAGCAATGCCCCAAATACCCCTGCCACGTGCCCCTGCCCCTGAAGCGTTTCCCTGGGGCAGGGCAAGGCACGGCAGCACCCTGCCCAGGCTCTGTCCCCTGCCCCACCAGCCCCGGCCAGCACAGCACTGCCCCGACTCACCGCTGATGATATCAAACTGCTGCTCATAGTCTTCGATCCCCAGGGATCTCGCGGCAAACCCTAGGCACAGAGCGCCGTCAGCCCCCCTGCTCCCCAGCGTGCTCCCCGCAGCACAGCCCGCCAGCTGCATGCCCTCCTCCCCCCCATCAGGGCTGACCCCAGGGAAGGCCAGTAGCCAAGGGGCCACCAAGGGGCTCTGGCAGCCCCAGGGCTGCTCCTCGCTGCCAGGGCAGCGGTGGGGACTGGGCCCAGGCTGCCGAAGGAGGGACCGCGGGGGCGGTACCTCACCGATGAACCTGACGGCCGCCTCTCGCAAGGTGGCCTGAGCGTCCTCCAGGTACGGCAGGCTCTGATCCAGGTATTTTTCAGCCCTGCTCCTGCCCTGCGCCAGCTGGAGAGAGCACAAGGGTATGGGCATGGCACAGTCCCTCCCCATGGCTGAGGTTGAGAGAGAGCCACAGGCAGAGGGGTGCCAGGGGTGCTGAGACCCCTCCATCCAGCCGCAAGGCCCACATGGGCTGGGGCCTCCAGGCCCTGGGGCTTGTCCTCACCAAGCACTTGCGAATCCCCCGTGGCTGCTGGGTCTGCACCAGGTGCTTGAGTTTTTCCCACTTGAGGAGCTCTGCCGCAGCAAGGAGGGCTTCCACGGAGACCTGCAGGACAGCAGAAGCTGGGAGATGGCACCAGAGCCTGCGGAAGGAGACCTGGCATCCCCCTCCTTTGGCTTTGTTCCTGGGGTGATCCTGCCCTTAGGAAGCTGGGACATGCCCTGGCCCAAACATAGAATCACAGAATCACAGAATCCGTTTGGTTGGAAAGGATCTTAAAGATCCTCGAGTCCAACCGTCAACCCAACACTTCCAAGTCCACCACTAAACCATGTCCCTCTGCACCACATCTACATGGCTTTTAAATCCCTCCAGGGATGGTGACTCCACCACTGCCCTGGGCAGCCTGTTCCAATGCTTGACAACCCTTTTTGGTGAAGAAATTTTTCCTGATCTCCAATCTAAACCTCTCCTGGTGCAACTTGAGGCCATTTCCCCTCATCCTATCGCTTGTTACCTGGCAGAAGAGACTGACCCCCACCTCGTTACAGTCTCCTTTCAGGTAGTTGTATAGAGCGAGAAGGTCTCCCCTCATCCTCCTTTTCTCCACACTAAACACCCCCAGTTCCCTCAGCCCCTCCTCATCAGACTTGTTCTCCAGACCCTTCACTACCTTCGATGCCCTTCTTTGGACTATTCTTTGGACATCTGGGGGTCTCTTGGGCACAGCCCTGGGGGACAGGGATTGAGGCTCAGAGCCCTGGCCTCCCAACACCTGAGAAGCCTGTAGGGACGCGCGTGGCCAGGCCTCGGTGGCCACGGGCTGCTGCTGAGCCCTGCTTGGACCAGGGTAGGGCACGTGTTGGAAATGTCCATGGCAGCTTCTCTGCCCCTGCTCGCACTAGTTCTGCAGGGACCCCTCCTCTGGGCTGCACTGGAGGAGGGCTGCCAGCTGCCACCAGCCCTCGCCCCTGATGCCCAAGCCACCCATGTGGTGTCAGGACGCCCTTCCCCGTGTCACTGGCCAGCTTTGAAATCTGTACCTCGGCCACGCTGCGGGTCTGGTCGCTCATGTGAAAGAAGAGCGGGAGCAGGCCCCTTCGCACTTTCTTCTTCATCTTCTTCTTGTCACTCCCCTTCACTGACTCCACCAGGTCTCTGAAGAGGCCCATGGAGAGCTCTCGCAGCTGGCTGTACTCCTGGTAGGAAGGGGGAAAGGGGGGCTTGAGAAACAGCAACTCCCTGCCCATGACGAGCAGGGGCGTTATCGTGGCTGATGTGAGGGGAGATGCTCCGGGCTCAGGTTCTGCAGCAGGGAGAAGCCGTGCTGGGCACCAAAGCCCAGAAGCCATCCCATGAGAGCCCTGGGGAGCAGACCCTGCGCCGAGTGCTGCTCGCAGGGCTGGGCTGAAGGGCAGCGTGTCCTCTCCCAGTGCCCATCTGCGGGGCTCAGGCTCCCACATCAGCCTTACGTTGTCAAAGAGGGGCAGGAGCTTCTCCACCAGCTGCACAGCGCTGCCGCTGGCCTCCTTCCTCTCCAGGTGACCCATGATGTTTCGGAAGACCACCAGGGCCTTCATCTTGATATCGGTGTCACTGCCGCGGAGCACCACCGTGAGGAGTGGCAGGCGCACCAGCATTTTTCTTGCCTGTATGAAAGACAGAGTTTAATTTTTGTGACGCGCTCCATGCCTGGAAAGCTCCCCAGGCAGCCCCCAGGCCCCACCGTGGCAGGGAGGGCGTTTGGAGCAGTCACCCCACCACCTGGCTCCCAGCCAAGGCCAAGGTACCGCCTTACCCCCTGCCCCATGGCTCCCCTTGACAACACCCTGCTCACCACGTCAGGTCTCTCTGACAGCATGATGAGGACTTCGAGGGAATGGGAGGCTGTCACCAGGCTTGGATGCCTCTGATCTCTCTCGTGGGACTCGCCACCAAAATCCTCTGCCTGAAGCTCACTGGAGGCCGCCAGCTGAAGCAAACAACACAGCAGTGAGATACTGGCAGAGCCTGCAGGGCTCATGGAGAATGATCAAGGTCTCTTCTTGTAACTCACAGCCAAGTGAGTGCTGCAGGCGTCCTCCGAGGCCGAGGTGATCAGGCTGCATGACCAGAGTTGCCTGAGGAGCTCCTTCAAAATGTTCTCCAACATCTGGGGCGTGGAGAACATCACCTCCCACATGGCCATGGCAGTGCTGCAGTCGGAGCACTCTGTCAGCAGGGCTGCCTTGGCCACAGCAGCATGGCCTGGGACAGCCCTGCAGGACACAGAGCCTGCCCCTCGGTCGGGATGCCCTGGGCAGCAGGAGAGGGCTGAGGTGGTGATCCGCGTGGGGCTGGGAGGAGCGTGGTGGCGGGGCTGTGGTCTGGCTTTGGCTGGAAAGCGTGGTGGGAAGGAGGGCCCTGCTCCTTGGAGGTGTCCTGCAGTATTCCTTGGGTCTGGCAACCCCCCTCCCCACAGGGAACAAGGCCTCATGGCTTTTGGGGCCAGTACCTGTCTCCTGGTGGTGCGATCTTCAGCAGGCTGGTGACCACTCGCATGGGGTAACGGTTGGTCAGCAGGAGAAGGAGCAACCCCATGCTCTGCTGGGCTGGTGCCATGGTGATGCCTTCCAGGGTTTTGTGGATGCAGCCCATGATCTTCGGCACCTGGAGGGGACACGGGTGAGGATGGTGCTGCCCCTGGAGTGCAGCCATTTCCTCAGCTGCCCTTCCCTTCCCTCTCTGCTGCCTTCAGGTGGCTTCAGGTGCCCGAGACACCTGGGTTGGGAGGGAGGGGTGGAGGGAGGAACAGGGCAATCCAGACACAGGCCACTTACATCCTTCAGCCAGAAGGCCGGGTCTCTCATGAGCACATCCAGCATCGCTCTTACTGCATCCTTCTCAAAGACACTGGAGTCTCTCAGCGCCTCGATGGCCACAAGGGCGATGGCCGTCCTCTCAGAACGTTTGAGATAATTTGCAAACCTCTATGGGAGGAAGGAAGGGAGAGAAGACATGTCACACCGAGTGCCCTCACGGTGCTGCTTAGCTAGCGGGCAGTGCGAGCAGCCCTGGCGAGAGATGCGGCAGTGCTGGCGGCAGTGCCCGCAGGAGAGCTGGCAGCGGGGACTGCCGGCACTGCACGGGGGAGGATGAGAAGAGAGGGGCCCTGGGGTGAGGGAGGGAGGTTGGGCTCGTGGGCACAGAGTGCTGGTGTACAGCGAACCAGGGCTTGCTGGTGGCCAGGAGGGCTGGAGCTGCTGCTGGGACACTGGAGCGCAGCCCTCGCATGTCCCTGCTCGGGGACGGCAGGAACCCTCTCACCAGGGACAGCCAGGCCACGCCAGCATCACTGATTATGGAAGCCTTTGCTCACGCAAGTGCCCTGCTGATGCCACGGAGAAGAGTCCCAGGAAGGGGGGAGCTCGTTACCATGTCTATGGTGGTGGTCAAATGCAGCAGGGAGGTGGTCTCAGGTTTCCAGTGCAGCTGTTCCGCTTTATCCTTTGACATCGACCTGCCTGAACAGCAGAGGAAGCACAGAAGAGTCAGTAAGACACGGCAGCTCTGCCAGCAAGCTTACCAAAGCGCCCCGAGATCTGCTTGCAAGAAGGCAGGACATCAGTGGTCAAGGAGATTTCTGGAGGGCATCAGGAATAGCTCCTTGCTGCAAGCACCGGAGGGGCCAGGCGGGGTGATGCACAGATGGATCTGCTCTATGCTAACAGGGAAGACGTGGCTTTGGGACATGGTGATCAATGGTAGCTTTGGCTGTGGGATCCACATATCAGTGGGGTTCAAGATGCTAAAAGGAGGGAGGAAGGAGAGCGGCAGAGAAAAGATCCTGGACTTCAGGAGAGCACTGAGCTTCTGCAGCAAAGTGACAGCTGGGATGCTACAGCAAGCAGCTGTGGGGGCCAAAGGAGGCCAGGAAGAGAAGCAGAACAGATGATGTCTGTTTGCAGAGGGATGAAGCCCACCACAACTTCTCTTACTTTTTTGCCCAATGATGAAGCTTTCAAGGAGCATTAGAGCACCATAAGCTGCAGACATCGTTTCCTTGGAAAATGCAAAAAGGAGGAGACGTCCCAGCAGCTGCCCCAGGACTGGGATCTGGATGTCTCCATAGTAGACAGGAGTGTACGTGTCTCTTCCAAAGCAGTGGCAGACCTGGGAGAGGGAGGCAGAAGAGCAGAAGGGTTGAGGGCAGGCAGCTGGGGCCAAAGCCCTGAAGCCAAGAGCAGCTGCAGGCTGCTCTGGTGTGCAGGGAGGGGGCGATGGCCTGGCTGGAGGGTGCCTGGCTCCTTACCTCCAGTGTGGGATGCTTGTACAGCAAACTGCTCAGCATCCTAATCCTGTACAGGGCTCTCTCCCGCACAGCTGCGCTCTCAGAGTCAGTGACGTTGATCAGCATCTGGGAAGAGAGAAGCTGCTGGAGTGCCCTGGGAGCAGACACCCACTCTAGCAGAAGCAGCACTGCTCAGCTCCTGGGCTGGGCTCGCACAGGCCATCAAGGCTTCCTCTCATCTTGAGCAAAGCCTGTAGTGGGGTTCCTGTCCCTAAGGTCCCTCTCAGGCTTGGGAGAGATCCCCTGGGCCAACCCTGTGGCCAGGCAGGAAGGCAGATGCCACCCCCTGCAGCCACTGTGCTCCAGAAGAGCCTGGTGGGCAGCCCCTGGTTCCCCAAGGGAGGTGGGCACCCTCCCTGCTGTATGCCGTCTCTGCATGGAACTGGGGTGGGGACCATCCACTCAGTAGTAGACAATCCCTTCCCTCCAGGGTGAGCAACAACCCCACTTATTGCATGTGCCAAACCTGGAAGATGTTCTGCAGCTCCTCGCTGACTCTGGAGGCAGGAGAGCTGAGCACCATCGTCTGGAGCATGATGTCCATGGCAACCAGTGTCTGCAAGGGGGACAAGGAGTTGTGGCAATGTTTCCTGCTGTCCCTCCCACCCCCAGGAGACTGATCTGAACTCCCAGAGCCAAGGGAGGACTCCTGCGCTGCCTCGTGGTGCCTGTGAGAGACCCAGGGGCGGACAATCTGCTGCGTGCAGAGCAGCCTGCAGCCCTGGCCATGGCCAGGCCCACGGGAAGTGGGGAAAGAGATGAGGGTGGGAAAGCAAAGCCGAGCCCCTGCCCTGCCTTGGATCTCTGGTGATACGGCAGCACGGGGTGGCCAGGGAGCAGCCCAGAGGGACCGGGGCTCCTGCAGCTCACCCAGCAGTTACCTTGCAGTAGAGCTGAGTGTCCATGTTCTGCATTTCCTCTTCTGGAGGAAGGCACAAGACACTCATGAAGCAGAGACGTAGGAGGCTGTTCTTTTTGCCCTCCAGCGCTGTCTCCACTGAGCTGCAAAGAGAGAGGGGCCAGTCGGCCACTGGTGCTGGGAGCAGTGCCCCGAGGCCTCGTGTAGGTGGACATGGAGCTGTGGGGCAGGGGTCCCCAGGAGGGATGGGCAGGTACCTCAAGGCGGCGATGGCAAGCATGGCTTGCTCCCGCAATGCCGTGCACAGTTTGTCCCTGGGCTCCTCTTCCAGCAGCACCTGCAGAGCACCACCGGGATGGGACCTCCAGCTGCCAGCACCCAGTGCCACCAGACCCTCACCCTGCCCAAGCCCTGTCCTCACAGGGTGCCGGTGCTGGAGGGCCTTGCCCCCTTCCCTAGAGCTGTTGGGTGTCCCCTCACCTTGATATTGTCTGCCAGCTCGTATCGGTGGCAGAAGACATCCAGGCCCTCTGACAAGCCACGGCGCTTTGCAGTTCCGCACAGTTTGTAGATGCTCTCAAGAAACTTCATCTTCTGTTCCTCCTCCTGGCAGCCCGGGGACAGAGAGACAAACAGGGAGTGTGAGAGGGGGGGACGCACGGCCAGCGGGACCGGAGCACTGGGGGTGCAGTGCCGTGTGGGAGAAGCAGCTCTGCCCGGCCAGCACACCTCCAGCAGCCCGGCAGCAGGCAGCAGAGGCCAGCACAGCTGCGCTCGACACGGCCACAGTTACCTTTCGTGGGCTGCTGACAAAGGTCACGATGAAGTCCACGGCGTCCTGCTCCTCTTTGTACACAGGCAGCCAGCTGGCATCTACCAAAGGAGGAGAGCAGGGAGGGCTGTAGAGAGGGTCCGGTGGTAGGAGAGCAGAGGAAGGAGCCCTGCCCTCCGTCCAGCCCCGTGCCCGCTGCCCTGGAACAGCCTTCCCGTGCGTGTCAGGGCTGGAGGGTGCCCGGCAGATGGGCTGTGGTGCTGGAGCATGGCACAACAGGGAAAGGCCCCTGTGCACTGGGCTGAGGAACTCGCTCGCAGACGGGCAGGAAAGGCCCCCGTGCACCGGGCTGAGGAACTCGCTCGCAGACGGGCAGGAAAGGTCCCCGTCCCCCAGCATCGCTGCCTCCTACCAGCCCAGCTGCCTCACACCGCCTGTGCCCTGGAGCAGGAGCCGGGTCCCCTCTGCTCCCTCCGTCCCTGGGAGAGGCTGTGCTGGGGCCAGCTGCCAGCCCTGAGCAGCCCCGGCATTCGGGCAGCATCACGCCCACCACCCGCGGGACCCCCGCTGCCAGTGAGCTGGGGAATCATGACGCTGGCGTCGAGCAGAGTGCGCTCGCTGGCCCCAGCCCTGCCCAGACCGACGGAGCCCCTCACTCACCGATCTGCAGTGGCTGCACCGTGGTCACCTCATGGGGCTGCGATGGAGATCTGCTCTTCCGGGGAGCCCTGACCTCCGCCCAGGCCACCATGGGGCGGCTGGGGGGCCTCCTCTCCATCCTGCTGGATGGAGGAGAGGGCTGCCCTCGGGGGCTCCTCTCCAGCTCCTCGCTCCTGCCCTGTCTCTCCACCATCCTGCGTGACAGAGTTAAGGGGTAGGAGTAGGGAAGGGGGAAGCTTCAGCGAAACGCCTCGGCTCTGGGGGGCTGCCGGGGGCGGCGGGGAAAGACGTGGGCTGCGCTCGGGTGCTCCTCGCCAGCTCCTCGCTTGCGCCCTGTCCCGTCCCTGTCCTGCCGGACACTGCGGGCTGGGGGCCCCAGCCGTGCTGACCACGTGCAGCGCCGGGGGGTGTCACCAAGTGAGGTCACAAAGGGACCCATTGTGACCTTTGCGTGCACGGGCATGGCCATACCATCCATGGCAACGCCAACCCCACCTCATCGCGCTGTGCACGGGACATGACATTTAAGGCAATACTCGCCCAAGCTGATGATGCCGGCGGTGTTTGGTGGTAGGTCAGCAGGGCTTGCACAGCCTCGAGGCCTTTTCCTTTTCCCACGCTGCCCCCAGAGATTTCATCAAATCATGGAATTGTTTCGGTTGGAAAGGATCTTTAAGATCATCAAGTCCAACCATCAACCCAACACTACCAAGTCCACCAATAAACTATATCGCTCAGCACGGCATCTACTCATCTTTTAAATCCCTCCAGAGATGGTGACTCCACCACTGCCCTGGGCAGCCTGTTCCAATGCTTGACAACCCTTTTTGGTGAAGAAATTTTTCCTGATCTCCAATCTAAACCTCTCCTGGTGCAACTTGAGGCCATTTCCCCCCATCCTATCGCTTGTTACCTGGGAGAAGAGACTAACACCCACCTCCCTAAAACCTCCTTTCAGGTAGTTGTATAGAGCGAGAAGGTCTCCCCTCATCCTTCTTTTCTCCACACTAAACACCCCCAGGTCCCTCATCTACTCCTCATCATTCTTGTGCTCTAGACCCTTCACCAGCTTTGTTGCCCTTCTCTGGACTCGCTCCAGCACCTCAATGTCTTTCTCATAGTGAGGGGCCCAAAACTGAACACAGGATTCCAGGTGCGGCCTCACCAGTGCCGAGTACAGGGGGATGATCCCTGCCCTAGTCCTGCTGGCCACACTAGTTCTGACACAAGCCAGGATTCTGGTGGCCTTCTTGGCCTCCTGGGCACAATGCTGGCTTATATTCAGCCACCATTGACCAACACCCCCAGGTCCTTCTCCAGCCACTCTTCCCCTAGCCTGTAGCGGTGCGTGGGGTTGTTGTGCCCCAAGAACAGGACTTGACACTTGGCCTTGTTGAACCTCATACAGTTGGCCTTGGCCCATTGATCCACTCTGTCGAGATCCCTCTGCAGAGCCTTCCTGCCTTCCAGCAGATCAACACTCCCGCCCAACTTGGTGTCATCTGCAAACTTACTGAGGGTGCGCTCGATCCCCTCATCCAGATTATTGGGACCAGTTCTGTTTAATATCTTTATCAATGATCTGCACAAGTGACCGGCCGCCAACTGGAGTTAACTTCATTCACCACAACTCTTTGGGCCTGGCCATCCAGCCAGGTTTTTACCCAGCGAAGCGTTTGCCCATCCAAAGCATTTGGCTCAGGAGGGCAAGAAGCCGGGAGGGGACTTGGCCGGGACAGATGAGATAGGGCATAGCCCACACCGTGAGACGTTGTGCTCAGCAGTATCCGCTTGAATGTCCCCCAGGAAGAAGGAGGAACCTTTGGGTGACGGGGCTTGTCTTCCAAAGCCACCGCTACGTCTGAGGGAACCCTGCTTCCCAGCAAGGGCTGGACATCCACCTGCCAGGGCAAGCGGTGAATGAACTCCTTTTTTTTTTGTTGGTAAATTTGTTGCTCGAGGACCCACAGATTACAGCTTCAGTGTCCTGAGGCACGTGGCATTATCTCACTGTGACACTACATCTTCAGATGGCTTTGATATCAGTCTCTTATTTCTGTAATGCTGCACGAAGTGTAATGTAAGTGGCCGATGGATGAATTATGTGAATGTGTCTGGTCAAGTCATTTTAATTAATACCGAGCAACAAAATGGTCATTTTGTTTTGAGGGATACGGTCAGGTCGAGATGGGCCCAAAGTGTAGGTTTTGAAATAGCTTTTACAAAGCCCGCAAGGAGCTGGTGACCTCAACTCAACAACGTCCCCTCTGCCAACCTCATTGGTTGGGCGATTTTTTGTGTGTGTGTGTGTGTTGTTTTGATACTTGGCTTCGAAAGCAAAACAAAGAGAAAACACATTAATAGCTTTTATTTATGAAACCTCAAGAAATGGAATGGGAAAGTGTTGACAGGAGAGGCTTGCAAGCTGAGTGACTGGCTTGCGTCTTTTAAGGTGATTGTGTCGCAGCTTAGCGATTAACGGAAGGAAAAGTCTATTATTTCCTAAGATTGTCCCGTTAACAGACTCGAGATCTTTCTCCCGTTTGGAGAGGAAAGAATGGAGCAAGAAGAGTTACCTGGCAGACAGCTGAGAGGTGTTTAACTACCCCGCGGTTAAGCGCTATGTTTTAATTCAGTCCTACTAACTGCCAGAGTACGAGGAGGTTTTTTGATGTTTCTGTGAGGCGCAGATTTGCCGAGGCCTCTGTTCTGGTTTTGAGTCTCAAACGTAAATGGAGTAAAAAGTAATTGGAAGGGATTCTGTTGTCAGGTGTGTTTGTGACAGTGAGGTAAGAGCGGGTTCGTTCAGCCCGCCCAGGAGGCCTCGACTCTATGATCGCGGTGTGACATCCCTGCTCTGCGACATCATGACATCCGAGGTCTGCGCTCCTGGGGCTGGGGGGGGGCGGGGCAGAAGCGGCACCGGGCTCGCCGGGGGGATTTTGGGGCCGAGCCCGTGTCCGGGCAGGGGGGAGCAGGGGCAGCCCCGTCCGGCTCTCAGCTGCCCGGTGTTGGGGCCGGGCAGGCTCTGCCGCTGCCGGCGCGGGGGGGCTCTGGCGGCACCGGGCGGGTCCCGGTGCCGGCACGGGGTGGTGGTGGGGGGGAAAGGGCCCCGGCTGCTGCCGCCGGGGGGGTCCTTGGGGGCGGGCGGGTTTGCACTCCCGGGGCGGCTGGGCCCGGCTCCCCGCGGGGGATTTCGGGCCTTGGGGGGGGGGGCACGGCGGTGCAGGCGATGGTGGAGCAGTAAAGCCTGCGAGAGCGATAATAAAGCGCCGCCCGGGCTGCGGTGGTGCCACCCCTCAGGGGCACGGGTCCGGGCCCTGTGCGGTTCCCGAGCGCTCCCCAAAACTGCCCGTGGGGCCCTGGGGGCGCAGGTCTGCGGGGTGGCTGCAGCCCCCCCACCCCTCAGCATCGCACGTGGGGGCTGCAAGGGGGGTCAGAAAGCAGGTGGGGTGAGCTGCTTTGGGGCCCAAATAACGGAGGCCAGGTCTTGTGTTCCTGGGACTCGAGGACAGGCTCACGCGGCTGATTTGGGGGGCTCAGGTGTCATATCTGAATCCCACGACGCAGTCCACGAGAGGGCACGGAGTAAATGCATGCAGACCAATATGGTCGTTAAGCAGATCTCCTTTATTCGCGTTTCTGAGGGTACATTTATACTATTTCACTATCGTGCACGCTCCGTGTGCGTGTCGCCTTAATCCTAATTGGTTAATATACCTTACATGTATTAATATGATTGGTGAGCATGCTTTGTCCACGCGCCTCTATATTAGTTCTGATTGGTTTATGCTAACAGGCCATACTATGCTGTCATGACATTCTTCTTGTTTCAATCTTGTTTCGACTTCTACATATCTCGCTTGTCTCAGTAGCCAAGGTCCTTGCTCGTCGTTATGATTGGTCAGTTCATCACCACCTACTACCACCCCCTTGGACATGACTCGTTCAGTACGTGACCATTGTCTCGTAAGAACCCCACACTCAGGAGCAGATGTGAGCAGTGCGTTTTCAGGAGCTGACAGAGGGGACTTGCTGGTGTAGTTTTGGGCTCGGCAGCAGAGGCCGAGCGCTGCGTTTTTGGGACTCGAGAGCAGGCTCGGCAGCTGGGTTTTTGGGCTCCACAGCGGGTGCTCCGTGGGCTGGTTTGGGGGCCAAAAGCAGAAGGCAAACTGGCCGTTTGTGCGGGGGAGCGGGAGGGCGTCGGGGGCCGCGTGGGAAAGCGGCGGGTGGGTAGGGTGCGTGGAAGTTGCCCGGAGGCGGGGGTCCGGTCACGTCGGAGCCCGAAGTTCGGGAGGCCGGCACGCAGCGGGCTGGCCGAGCTCAACGTCCAAGGTGGTCTCCGGGGGCCAGGGTGCTTTTCAGACCCTGTACGCCCTCTTTGAGTCTCGCTCTTCTTTGTGCGCCACTTAGAATGGATATTAACTAAACCATAATACAAATTAATCCGTATTTATATGACGTACAGCTATGAGGTTTTATAGGAAAACTGCCGACGTGACAGCAATTGATTTTGGACCTTGCTGCAGCCGGGCTGTTGCACGTAGCTGGAGCTTGCAAGGAGAAGGAGCCGAAGTGAACTGGAGCTTCAGTGCGGAGCTGGAGCTTCGATTAGCTGGAACCGGAGGGAGTGGGAGCCGGAAGGAGATGGGGTGCCCGCCGTCTGGAGCTTGCGTTAGCCAGAGGCCAAGTGAGCCGCAGCTGCGACGAGCAGGAGCGTCCGTCGGCCGGAACGCGGTCCTGGCACGGCTGAAGAGCGTCCGGGCGCGGGCAGGGCTGTCCCCAGTGAGGAGCTGCGAGCAGCGAGGAGGTGAGTTGCCCTTCTGCTGGCGGGGAGCCCGGCCTCTTCCCTTGGGGACCGAATCTGCGCCACGCGCCTCCGTCTGTGCAGAGGGTCTCTCGCGGTCCCCTTCCCGAGGGCAGAAGCGAGGCGGGGGTCCCCCGGCTGTGCCGGGGCAGCCCCACTGCGAGGGGGCGCGGGCGAGGCGGCAGCGCGAGGCGGCGGCATCTCCCCGGTACCTGGCAAAGGGGAGAGAACCTGTCCGGTTGGAGCTCCCGGGGCGCGCGGCCTGGCCCTGCACGGCCACTCTGGCAGAATCCTCCCCCGTTGGCCGGGTGTGACAAACAGGTTCACTTTCTGCCTCCTTTTTTTAGGAGGGGGAGGGTTTTATTATTGTTTTTTCTGCACAGAAGCGGTTTCCAAGGACAGGCGGATAGGAGACAGCCTGCCTCTCCGGGTGAGGAAGGCTCCCTCCTAGTGTGATCCTCTGCAGATTCGGTCACCTGCGTGCACGGGAGGGTCTGCGTGCCTAACCAAAAGCACAGTACGGCCATGTAGCGTGGGCGTGTGTGAGGCTGTGTATCTGGGAAGCCTCGTGTTGTAAGAGCTGTATGACACCAATCTGTTTTCTTAGGTGGATAAGAGTCAAGTGACCAGAGCCAGAGAGGAGGAAGGGAGGCAGAGAGAGAGAGAGGAAGATGCATCCGAACTGTCAGATTCTCCCAGCAGCTCCAAGGGCGGAAGCCGTGGTGAGTCCTGGACCCTTGGGGCCGTATCGCCCCTCTTCTGCGTCGCGGTCCTTCCCTGCCCCACCTTCTCTTTCTCTCACAGCTGTAATTTTTTTCACTTCCCTGCATCTCTTCCTCTCTCATTCTCCAAGTCCCCCTCTTTCTCTGTTGTTCTGCCTCTCTGCTTTCTTTTTCTCTCTGTACTTCTGTCCTGTTCCCTGTCCCTCTTTTTTCATCCTCTGTCTTGCAGCCCCTCACTGTTTTTGTCTTTCTCCATCTATCTGTCTGTCTTCCTATCCCAATTTTTTTTAATTCCTCCCCATCTGCCCTTTAGCCTTTCACAATTACCCCCCCGCCCCCTGTCTGGCTCCATGTCCCTATTTCTAATTTCCTCTGTCTCTGCCCTGTATTCTAGATACACTTTTCTTTCTTGTATTATCTTATTCCACGTTCTTGTCTCTATGTTTTAATTTCTTCCTTCTCTGTCCCATAGCCTGTTTTTTTGTCTTCATCGTTCTCTGTCTGGCTCCCTGGCCCTATTCTTTAATTCCTCTGTCTCTCCCCTTCAGCTCACTGAGGTTTTTTGGTATTTCTCAGTCTCTCTCTGTCCACCTCACTGTCCCCTCTTTTAATTTCTCCATCTCTGCCCTGTGGCCCATCAGAAATCTTTGCTTTTCTCCATCTCTCTCAGTCCGGTTCCCTCTCCCTCCCTCCTCTCTGGCCTGTAGCCCATTGCTGTTTCTTTTCCCCTCTGCCCCTCTCTCTCTCTCGGTAGCTCCCTTTCCCTGTTTTTTAATCCCTTCCTCTCTGCCCTGCAGGGAGGGGGAGGAGGTGCTCCAGGCACCAGAGCAGAGATTCCCCTGCAGCCCTGGTGATGCAGATTGTCCCCCTGCAGCCTGTGGAGGTCCGCGGTGGAGCAGACGTGTACCTGCAGCCCACGGAGGACCCCTCGCTGGAGTAGGTGGGTGTGCCCGAAGGAAGCCGTGACCCCGTGGAGAGCCCGCGCTGGAGCAGGCTCCTGTCAGCAGCTGTGGCTCCTTGGAGAGGAGCCCATGCTGAAGCAGGTGTTACGGCAGGACCTGTGGCCCCGTGGGAGGGACCCCACGCTGGAGCAGAAGAAGAGCGTGAAGAGGAAGGAGCGGCAGAGACAATGTGTGATGAACTGACCGCACCCCCCGATCCCTGTTCCCCTGCGTTGGTCAAGGGTAGGATGTAGAGAAGTTGGAAGTCAAGATGAGCCCAGGAAAAAAAAAGAGAGGAGTGGGGGGAAGGTGTTTTTTAGATTTGTTCTTATTTCTCTTTACCCTACTCTGATTTTGATTGACAATAAATTAAATTAATTTCCCCAAGTAGAGTGTGTTTTCTCGTGACGGAATTTGGTGAGTGATCTCTTTGTCCTTATCTTGACCCACAAGCTTTTTTGTTGTATTTTCTCCCTGTCTTGTTGAGGAGGGCGAGCAATAGAGGCGCCCTCGGTGGCCGCCCGGCGGCGGATGTTCGTATTTTGGAGCCTGGCTCTCGGCTCGGCTTTTTCTTGGACAGAGTGTGAAACGTTTGGACATTTGGGTAGGTAAACAAGCCCGGAGCCCATTGTTGTTCGGGCTGTGAAAGGGCTGACACGGGACGATTGCAGCCAGGAATATCTTTCAGGGCTGCCACCTTTGTTGTGGGAGCAATCTGCGGTGGTTTGCATTTTGGAACCGTTTTTGGCTCGTTTTTTTGTTGGACAGAGCGTGAAACGTTTGGACATTTGGGCATTCAGGTCTCCCTCCCTTCTGGCGTCCAGGTCTACCTTCCTTCCACATGGCGTGCAGGTCTACTGCTTGCAGTCTATCTCTTTTCTAATTTTTTTTACATTTTCTTGGCTTTAGTTTCTTGGCTTTTATTGCTTAGTTGCCGCTTATTAGTTTTTCTTTTTTTGCTTTTTCTTTTCTTTTTCTTTTACTGGTCTACCTCTTCCAGGTATACCTCTTCTGACTGATTTGCCGCCTTCTGGCGTGCAGGTCTTTTTTACTTTTACCTTTTTACTAAAAAAGTCTGAACGCACAGCATTTTAATTTTTTCACAGTGTCCTGGTTTTGTGCAGATAAAATTTATAGAATCACTTTTCTGTTCCAGTTTGTTTCAGTTTGTGGCCAGCTGTGGGACAGGGATCAAGGCCATTAGCAGTTAAATCCAGGGCAGGTGCCCCAGGCTGGCCCACAGGTGTATTCTATAACATTAACCTCAGGCTCACTATAAAAGGGCAACTTGTTGGGGAGGGGTGGGCCTCTTTTTGCTCTGCTCCCTTCCCTCTTTCTCCTACTTCTCAACAATGGCTATCTCCAGAGGAACTTGCCATCGCTCTGTGGGCTAAGTATAGTTTTGTGTGTTTTTTATTAGCATTGATATCAGTTTTAAATTGTAACCCGCGAGTCTCCCTCCTTTTCCCGAATCCCTTTCTCGGTCCGGGAAGGGCCATTGGGTGATAGAAGAGCCGCTTCTTTTTTAGTCCCAGGTGCGGGCTAAATGAAGACACAGAGGAAGGTAAACTATGTAATTTTTGATGCTCATATTGCTACAGCATCTAACAAGCTACTTTCTTACGTAGCTTAGTACGTCATCAATCTTTTTCTACCTACACTCAGAAAATCTAAGTTTAACTCCTACCTGGTCATATCGCTAATACGATAGATGTAGTTGTGGTGAAAGAGGAGACATAATCATTTCCAGTAAGGCTCGCTCCATCTATTCCAGGCTCAGGCACCATAAAGTTAAGGCAGAGGCAAACACCAGCTGCTGCTCCTCCGGCCGCTTTTATACCTTCTCTGGGTTCGCCCCCTCCCCTTTGCAGGGGATTGTGGGAAGGGTGGTGGGCGGTGCCCCGGGTATATGAGCCACAGCCTCTCGTCAGGGAGCTCATTTTGCTCTGGGGCCTTACTAGTGTTAGCGCTTAGCTGCTCCTTCAGTTGAGGGTAGCTTTTTGAGCTAGTCAAGCTGTTTGGGCAGATGTATTTTGACACTGAGAGAAGCAGCAGTGTCCGTTTGAGGTAAGAGGTTCAGGAGCAGGTAAGGTTAAGCAGCATGTATAATAGAAAGGGTGCTTCATTGTAGTTTTTTGTTTTTTGTTGTTTTGTTTTGGTTTGTTTTTGTTTGTTTTTTGTGTTTGTTTTTTTTTTTTCAGGTCAGTAATTTAGTAGATTATAACCATTGGTAATGTACTTATTCTGCAGGCCTGTAGGAGAGCCTCAAGTCTGTGGGAAAACAGAAGATAGGAGGGGCTCATAGAACACCGGTTGGAAAATCAGCTCCCTAGGAGTGGCCGACTCAGGGGGGTTCAGGGGCTTGAATATAGGGCTGGAGCTGTCAGGAGGAGTTAAGGTTTTCTTCCTGACAGTTCAGTAGAAGAAAAAGGGGTTCTAAAGTTTTGGCACTGGGAGATGGTTGGGAAAGGGAGACGGGTTCATCAGTAATTCTCAGATTGGTTTTGCCGTTGGATTCGGTGTCAATGAACTCTGTTTCATTGTAGTCTCTCTACAGATGATGGGAGGTATGACAAAGTCACAAGCAATGGTAATGAGGAGGATCAGGGGGGTGGTGATGTATCACAAGGATAATAGTAATTTTGTGTCTCTTGGTATCTCAGGTATCTCAAGCAACAATGGCCGCAGCATCAGACTCTGGGACGAGCAGGCGAGCGGAACACCACGGCGCTTCTGAGGAGGGGATTGCAGCGGAAGAGTTTAGTATTGGCCAGCGTGAAGCTTCCAGCTGGCACTGTTGGTTTGGTTTTCTTTTGCAGATGATGTTGAGGAATGTGGTGACTGCAGAAAGGACCCGGATAGCCAATGAGGGTTTTGCTGAGGATGGATTGAGGCCCCCGGCTCTCTGAAAGCTAAGTTGAGGGACCAGGGCTGGGGAGGGACCGGGAGGAGGGGACCAAGGTGGGAGTTGCCAGGAGGGGATGTAAAGTTAGTGTAGACGAGCGGGCTGCCCGTGAGCAGCCCCTCTTGGGCCAACTGAGGTAGCGGGTTACTTTTCAGGACAATGATAGTGTGCCAGGCAGGGCAATTCCAGCCTGTGTCTATTTGGTGTGTAGTTTGTGTGGCGTGTCTTGTGTGTTTTAGACCTTTCTTGTGTCTTGATGTCTTGTTTGTACTCAAGGAGGACACCATCGAGGAGGCAGCCTTGGCCGCCATCTGTAGAGTCTTGAACACCTGTACTCATGAGTACAGTAGCCATCAGGAACTTCTGTTCTTGTGTAACAAGCTTAAAGCGTGGTTCGTTCTTCCATCTTGCAAGTTTCCGGACGGTCTTCTGTGGCGTCATTCCCTGCCACATGAGCGGCTCCTCTTTCCGGGCGTCCTTTTGGACGGACTGAGCTTTATTCCCTGCATCCTTACGTGGTGAGGTCTTGAATCCAGGCTTCTTGCGCATACATCCTCTCTATTTTGAGAGTCACTTCTTGTCACGAGCCATGACGTTCTGGTCTCTTTCTGGGGTTGCCATAGAGGCTCCTCACGTCCCCGTCACGGTCCTGCAGGCGGTCTTGCCGGACAGCGTCTTCTCTCGGGGCATCATGCTTCTTGCCGAGAGTTTTCTCTCATCTTTGAGGTGCGTCGTTTGCAGTGTTCCGTGTAGAGTCGGTCTGTGTGTGTGTGTGGCTCGGAGCTGCCCTGCCTGGGGGTGTAGAGTCAGGGGTAGGTGGAATAGCAATAAAAGTCTCAGGTTAATATGTTGGTCTGCCTAGACCTTTGGGGTAAAGGTTGTACAGTCATCTCAGGTCAAGCAGCCATCAGCAGGGTGTGTGGATGGCCATTTCCATAGTGTCCTATGGAGATGATAGGAGCCGTGTGGGAGGGGCTGTTCAGCAGTAGTGAATCAGCTTGAGTCTCAAAGGTGTTAAGGCTTGTATGTGTGGGGCCTAAAGTTTTCTGTATTTGTAATGTTTTCACGGCAGGAGATAGTTGTTCTGCAGTTAGTACTCCTGAATGGAAACAAGGGGTGTGGAATTGTTCAGCTATTGTTTGATCAGAGTGACTTGTTTGGTATGGCTTTTGCAGATGCAGAGGGACGAGCTGTGCACCAAAAGGTGACAGAGGAGAGCGGAGCCCGGAAGAAGGTGGGTCAGCACGATGTGTCAGTGGGATGATGTGTCCGGTGGCTATTTGGCTAGCTTATAAGGCTTGTTTTATTTTTTTATGCTGAAGGTGGGAAGCAACGAGCGAAGCAGGATATCTGCACCAGAGGCTGTGACTCGAGTCAGGTGAGCGGCAGCCGTCAGGCCGAAGCAGCGGTTGTTTTGCGCAGGTGTGGTATTGTCGGTGAACTTACCTGCCTCCCTTGTCTGTTATGCTTTACAGGTGGCACGTAAGGATCGGTGTCGCACCCCGTAAGCTCCAGAGGCAGGATAGGCGAGCGGTCAAGGTAAAGGAGCAGGAGATAAGGATGGGTGCGGGCAGGCTGTGGTTTTGGGCGGTATCTCAGCTCATGCCTTTTTGTTTGGGTTTTTGCAGGTGCTGCCCACAGGCTCCCGGGGGCCGATGCCACATGCCAGGGAGCAGTCTGAGAAGGTGAGGCGGTTGTGGGCCATGTTGGTGTCTAATAGCAAAGTATAAATGTCACCATGGTTAAGCATTTGCCTTCTGTTTTTGCAGGTGCTGTGCAGGCTGCCTTAAGAAGCGGATGAGCATTTGAGGTGAGCCGGGGTGGTAGCGAGGAGGATCACGGGGGTGGTAACTTCTCACAAGCATAATAGTAATTTTGTGTTTCTAGGTACCTCAGTTCCTGGAAGCAAAGGCGGCTGCAGCATCCGAGCCTGGGATGAGCGGAACACCACAGTGCTGCTGAGGAGGGAAGTGTTGTGGAATGGGATGGTATTGGCTGATGTGATGCTTCCAGCTGACACTGTTTTGTGTTTACTTTTTGCAGATGATGCTGAGGAACCTGGCAGCTGCAGAAAGGACCCAGCTATCCATTGTGGGTTTTGCTGAGGACGGATTGAGGCCCCTGGCTGTCTGAAAGCTAAGTTGAGGGACCAGGACTGGGTAGCGGCTGGGAGGAGGTGATGAAGTTGGCCGTTACAGGGTGTGGGCTTTAAAGCTATTGTAAGGGAGGGGGCTGTCCAGGACCCATCCCCTTTGGGCAGATGAAGAGAGCGCGTGCCTTTTCAGGACAATGGTAGTGTGTG
This sequence comes from Nyctibius grandis, assembly GCF_013368605.1. Classification (NCBI taxonomy): domain Eukaryota; kingdom Metazoa; phylum Chordata; class Aves; order Nyctibiiformes; family Nyctibiidae; genus Nyctibius; species Nyctibius grandis. The sequence goes on from NW_027167613.1 coordinate 114,339, forward strand.
CCATGCAGGGTGGTTCCAGCCTGTGTCTGTGTTGCTGTGTAGTTTCTGTAGTCAGTATCTCAGCATGTGCCTTTTGGTTTTGGCAGGTGCCCCATGGAGCCTCGAAGTGGTGAAGCTGCACTCCAGTGTTTGACCTGAGAAGGTGAGTTTGTTGTTGGCCGTGTTGGTGAGTAGTAGCTAAGTGTTATAGAGCACCTCTGTTAAGCCTTTATGTTGGGCTTTGCAGGCGCTGTGCGGGCCAGGCTCCTTTGGAACCAGATGAGCACCTGAGGTGAGCCGTGGTTGTAGCGAGGAAGATCACGGGGCGGCGATATCTCCAGCGCAATGGTAATTTTGTGTCCCTTGGTGTCCTAGGTGCCTGAAGGGATGACAGCCAACGCATCCACCTATTGAATCGATGTGGAGCAGGTGAGCGGAACGCCGTGGAGCTGTTGAGGAGGGGGATGTTGTGGCATCGGTTGGCATCGAGCAGCGTGACTGCTAGCACTGTTTTGTGTTTTGTTTGTTGTTACCTGCAGGTGAAGAAGAAGAAGCTGGCAACAGCAGAAACATCCCCGTTAACCAATGTGTTTTTTTCTTGATGGATTTGGGCCCCTGGCTGTCTGAAAGTTAAGTTGAGGGACCAGGGCTGGGGAGGGACCGGGAGGAGGGGACCAAGGTGGGAATTGCCAGGAGGGGATGTAAAGTTAGTGTAGACGAGCGGGCTGCCCGTGAGCAGCCCCTCTTGGGCCAACTGAGGTAGCGGGTTACTTTTCAGGACAATGATAGTGTGCCAGGCAGGGCAATTCCAGCCTGTGTCTATTTGGTGTGTAGTTTGTGTGGCGTGTCTTGTGTGTTTTAGACCTTTCTTGTGTCTTGATGTCTTGTTTGTACTCAAGGAGGACACCATCGAGGAGGCAGCCTTGGCCGCCATCTGTAGAGTCTTGAACACCTGTACTCATGAGTACAGTGGCCATCAGGAGCTTCTGTTCTTGTGTAACAAGCTTAAAGCGCGGTTCGTTCTTCCATCTTGCAAGTTTCTGGACGGTCCTCTTCTGCGGCGTCATTCCCTGCCACATGAGCGGCTCCTCTTTCCGGGCGTCCTTTTGGACGGACTGGGCTTTCTTCCCGGCATCCTTACGTGGTGAGGTCTTGAAGCCAGGCTTCTTGCGCATACATCCTCTCTGTTTTGAGAGTCACTTCTTGTCACGAGCCATGACGTTCTGGTCTCTTTCTGGGGTTGCCATAGAGGCTCCTCACGTCCCCGTCACGGTCCTGCAGGCGGTCTTGCCGGACAGCGTCTTCTCTCGGGGCATCACGCTTCTTGCTGAGAGTTTTCTCTCATCTTTGAGGTGCGTCGTTTGCAGCGTTCTGTGTAGAGTCGGTCTGTGTGTGTGTGTGTGGCTCGGAGCTGCCCTGCCTGGGGGTGTAGAGTCAGGGGTAGGTGGAATAGCAATAAAAGTCTCAGGTTAATATGTTGGTCTGCCTAGACCTTTGGGGTAAAGGTTGTACAGTCATCTCAGGTCAAGCAGCCATCAGCAGGGTGTGTGGATGGCCATTTCCATAGTGTCCTATGGAGATGATAGGAGCCGTGTGGGAGGGGCTGTTCAGCAGTAGCGAATCAGCTTGAGTCTCAAAGGTGTTAAGGCTTGTATGTGTGGGGCGTAAAGTTTTCTGTATTTGTAATGTTTTCACGGCAGGAGATAGTTGTTCTGCAGTTAGTACTCCTGAATGGAAACAAGGGGTGTGGAATTGTTCAGCTATTGTTTGATCAGAGTGACTTGTTTGGTATGGCTTTTGCAGATGCAGAGGGATGAGCTGTGCACCAAAAGGTGACAGAGGAGAGCGGAGCCCGGAAGAAGGTGGGTCAGCACGATGTGTCAGTGGGATGATGTGTCCGGTGGCTATTTGGCTAGCTTATAAGGCTTGTTTTATTTTTTTACGCTGAAGGTGGGAAGCAACGAGCGAAGCAGGATATCTGCACCAGAGGCTGACTCGAGTCAGGTGAGCGGCAGCCGTCAGGCCGAAGCAGCGGTTGTTTTGCGCAGGTGCGGTATTGTCGGTGAACT
>NW_027167613.1:116886-124857 GCF_013368605.1 Nyctibius grandis
GTGTTGGTGAGTAGTAGCTAAGTGTTATAGAGCACCTCTGTTAAGCCTTTATGTTTGGCTTTGCAGGCGCTGTGCGGGCCAGGCTCCTTTGGAACCAGATGAGCACCTGAGGTGAGCCGTGGTTGTAGCGAGGAAGATCACGGGGCGGCGATATCTCCAGCGCAATGGTAATTTTGTGTCCCTTGGTGTCCTAGGTGCCTGAAGGGATGACAGCCAAAGCATCCACCTATTGAATCGATGTGGAGCAGGTGAGCGGAATGCCATGGAGCTGTTGAGGAGGGGGATGTTGTGGCATCGGTTGGCATCGAGCAGCGTGACTGCTAGCACTGTTTTGTGTTTTGTTTGTTGTTACCTGCAGGTGAAGAAGAAGAAGCTGGCAACAGCAGAAACATCCCTGTTAACCAATGTGTTTTTTTCTTGATGGATTTGGGCCCCTGGCTGTCTGAAAGCTAAGCTGAGGGACCAGGGCTGGGGAGGGACCGGGAGGAGGGGACCAAGGTGGGAATTGCCAGGAGGGGATGTAAAGTTAGTGTAGACGAGCGGGCTGCCCGTGAGCAGCCCCTCTTGGGCCAACTGAAGTAGCGGGTTACTTTTCAGGACAACGACAGTGTGCCAGGCAGGGCAATTCCAGCCTGTGTCTATTTGGTGTGTAGTTTGTGTGGCGTGTCTTGTGTGTTTTAGACCTTGTGTCTTGATGTCTTGTTTGTACTCAAGGAGGACACCATTGAGGAGGCAGCCTTGGCCGCCATCTGTAGAGTCTTGAACACCTGTACTCATGAATAGAGTGACCATCAGGAGCTTCTGTTCTTGTGTAACAAGCTTAAAGCGCGGTTTGTTCTTCCATCTTGCAAGTTTCCGGACGGTCCTCTTCTGCGGCGTCATTCCCTGCCACATGAGCGGCTCCTCTTTCCGGGCGTCCTTTTGGACGGACTGAGCTTTATTCCCTGCATCCTTACGTGGTGAGGTCTTGAAGCCAGGCTTCTTGCGCATACATCCTTCTCTATTTTGAGAGTCACTTCTTGTCACGAGCCATGACGTTCCGGTCTCTTTCTGGGGTTGCCATAGAGGCTCCTCACGTCCCCGTCACGGTCCTGCAGGCGGTCTTGCCAGACAGCGTCTTCTCTCGGGGCGTCACGCTTCTTGCTGAGAGTTTTCTCTCATCTTTGAGGTGCGTCGTTTGCAGCGTTCTGTGTAGAGTCGGTCTGTGTGTGTGTGTGTGGCTCGGAGCTGCCCTGCCTGGGGGTGTAGAGTCAGGGGTAGGTGGAATAGCAATAAAAGTCTCAGGTTAATATGTTGGTCTGCCTAGACCTTTGGGGTAAAGGTTGTACAGTCATCTCAGGTCAAGCAGCCATCAGCAGGGTGTGTGGATGGCCATTTCCATAGTGTCCTATGGAGATGATAGGAGCCGTGTGGGAGGGGCTGTTCAGCAGTAGTGAATCAGCTTGAGTCTCAAAGGTGTTAAGGCTTGTATGTGTGGGGCCTAAAGTTTTCTGTATTTGTAATGTTTTCACGGCAGGAGATAGTTGTTCTGCAGTTAGTACTCCTGAATGGAAACAAGGGGTGTGGAATTGTTCAGCTATTGTTTGATCAGAGTGACTTGTTTGGTATGGCTTTTGCAGATGCAGAGGGACGAGCTGTGCACCAAAAGGTGACAGAGGAGAGCAGAGCCCCAAAAGAAGGTGGGTCGGCACGATGTGTCGGTGGGATGATGTGTCCGGTGGCTATTTGGCTAGCTTATAAGGCTTGTTTTATTTTTTTATGCTGAAGGTGGGAAGCAATGAGCGAAGCAGGATATCTGCACCAGAGGCTGTGACTTGAGTCAGGTGAGCGGCAGCCGTCAGGCCGAAGCAGCGGTTGTTTTGCGCAGGTGTGGTATTGTCAGTGAACTTACCTGCCTCCCTTGTCGGTTGTGCTTTACAGGTGGCACGTGAGGATCGGTGTCGCACCCCGTAAGCTCCAGAGGCAGGATAGGCGAGCGGTCAAGGTAAAGGAGCAGGAGATAGGGATGGGTGCGGGCAGGCTGTGGTTTTGGGCGGTATCTCAGCTCGTGCCTTTTTGTTTGGGTTTTTGCAGGTGCTGCCCACAGGCTCCCGGGGGCCGATGCCACATGCCAGGGAGCAGTCTGAGAAGGTGAGGCGGTTGTGGGCCATGTTGGTGTCTAATAGCAAAGTAATAAATGTCACCATGGTTAAGCATTTGCCTTCTGTTTTTGCAGGTGCTGTGCAGGCTGCCTTAAGAAGCGGATGAGCATTTGAGGTGAGCCGGGGTGGTAGCGAGGAGGATCACGGGGGTGGTAACTTCTCACAAGCATAATGGTAATTTTGTGTTTCTAGGTACCTCAGTTCCTGGAAGCAAAGGCGGCTGCAGCATCCAAGCCTGGGATGAGCGGAACACCACAGTGCTGCTGAGGAGGGAAGTGTTGTGGAATGGGATGGTATGGGCTGATGTGATGCTTCCAGCTGACACTGTTGTGTGTTTACTTTTTGCAGATGATGCTGAGGAACCTGGCAGCTGCAGAAAGGACCCAGCTATCCATTGTGGGTTTTGCTGAGGACGGATTGAGGCCCCTGGCTGTCTGAAAGCTAAGTTGAGGGACCAGGACTGGGTAGTGGCTGGGAGGAGATAATGAAGTTGGCTGTTACAGGGGGTGGGCTTTAAAGCTATTGTAAGGGAGGGGGCTGTCCAGGACCCATCCCCTTTGGGCAGATGAAGAGAGCGGGTGCCTTTTCAGGACAATGGTAGTGTGTGCCATGCAGGGTGGTTCCAGCCTGTGTCTGTGTTGCTGTGTAGTTTCTGTAGTCAGTATCTCAGCATGTGCCTTTTGGTTTTGGCAGGTGCCCCATGGAGCCTCGAAGTGGTGAAGCTGCACTCCAGTGTTTGACCTGAGAAGGTGAGTTTGTTGTTGGCCGGGTTGGTGAGTAGTAGCTAAGTGTTATAGAGCACCTCTGTTAAGCCTTTATGTTTGGCTTTGCAGGCGCTGTGCGGGCCAGGCTCCTTTGGAACCAGATGAGCACCTGAGGTGAGCCGTGGTTGTAGCGAGGAAGATCACGGGGCGGCGATATCTCCAGTGCAATGGTAATTTTGTGTCCCTTGGTGTCCTAGGTGCCTGAAGGGATGACAGCCAACGCATCCACCTATTGAATCAATGTGGAGCAGGTGAGCGGAACGCCATGGAGCTGTTGAGGAGGGGGATGTTGTGGCATCGGTTGGCATCGAGCAGCGTGACTGCTAGCACTGTTTTGTGTTTTGTTTGTTGTTACCTGCAGGTGAAGAAGAAGAAGCTGGCAACAGCAGAAACATCCCCGTTAACCAATGTGTTTTTTTCTTGATGGATTTGGGCCCCTGGCTGTCTGAAAGTTAAGTTGAGGGACCAGGGCTGGGGAGGGACCGGGAGGAGGGGACCAAGGTGGGAATTGCCAGGAGGGGATGTAAAGTTAGTGTAGACGAGCGGGCTGCCCGTGAGCAGCCCCTCTTGGGCCAACTGAGGTAGCGGGTTACTTTTCAGGACAATGATAGTGTGCCAGGCAGGGCAATTCCAGCCTGTGTCTATTTGGTGTGTAGTTTGTGTGGCGTGTCTTGTGTGTTTTAGACCTTTCTTGTGTCTTGATGTCTTGTTTGTACTCAAGGAGGACACCATCGAGGAGGCAGCCTTGGCCGCCATCTGTAGAGTCTTGAACACCTGTACTCATGAGTACAGTGGCCATCAGGAGCTTCTGTTCTTGTGTAACAAGCTTAAAGCGCGGTTCGTTCTTCCATCTTGCAAGTTTCTGGACGGTCCTCTTCTGCGGCGTCATTCCCTGCCACATGAGCGGCTCCTCTTTCCGGGCGTCCTTTTGGACGGACTGGGCTTTCTTCCCGGCATCCTTACGTGGTGAGGTCTTGAATCCAGGCTTCTTGCGCATACATCCTCTCTGTTTTGAGAGTCACTTCTTGTCACGAGCCATGACGTTCTGGTCTCTTTCTGGGGTTGCCATAGAGGCTCCTCACGTCCCCGTCACGGTCCTGCAGGCGGTCTTGCCGGACAGCGTCTTCTCTCGGGGCAGTCACGCTTCTTGCCTGAGAGTTTTCTCTCATCTTTGAGGTGCGTCGTTTGCAGCGTTCTGTGTAGAGTCGGTCTGTGTGTGTGTGTGTGGCTCGGAGCTGCCCTGCCTGGGGGTGTAGAGTCAGGGGTAGGTGGAATAGCAATAAAAGTCTCAGGTTAATATGTTGGTCTGCCTAGACCTTTGGGGTAAAGGTTGTACAGTCATCTCGGGTCGAACAGCCATCGACAGGGTGTGTGGATGGCCATTTCCATAGTGTCCTATGGAGATGATAGGAGCCGTGTGGGAGGGGCTGTTCAGCAGTAGTGAATCAGCTTGAGTCTCAAAGGTGTTAAGGCTTGTATGTGTGGGGCCTAAAGTTTTCTGTATTTGTAATGTTTTCACGGCAGGAGATAGTTGTTCTGCAGTTAGTACTCCTGAATGGAAACAAGGGGTGTGGAATTGTTCAGCTATTGTTTGATCAGAGTGACTTGTTTGGTATGGCTTTTGCAGATGCAGAGGGACGAGCTGTGCACCAAAAGGTGACAGAGGAGAGCGGAGCCCGGAAGAAGGTGGGTCGGCACGATGTGTCGGTGGGATGATGTGTCCGGTGGCTATTTGACTAGCTTATAAGGCTTGTTTTATTTTTTTATGCTGAAGGTGGGAAGCAACGAGCGAAGCAGGATATCTGCACCAGAGGCTGTGACTCGAGTCAGGTGAGCGGCAGCCGTCAGGCCGAAGCAGCGGTTGTTTTGCGCAGGTGTGGTATTGTCGGTGAACTTACCTGCCTCCCTTGTCGGTTATGCTTTACAGGTGGCACGTAAGAATCGGTGTCGCACCCCGTAAGCTCCAGAGGCAGGATAGGCGAGCGGTCAAGGTAAAGGAGCAGGAGATAGGGATGGGTGCGGGCAGGCCGTGGTTTTGGGCGGTATCTCAGCTCATGCCTTTTTGTTTGGGTTTTTGCAGGTGCTGCACACAGGCTCCAGGGGACCGATGCCACATGCCGAGGAGCAGTCTGATGCCCACAGGCTCCAGGGGGCGGATGCCACATGCCGAGGAGCAGTCTGAGAAGGTGAAGTGGTTGTTGGTCATGCTGGTGTCTAATAGCAAAGTATTAAATGTCACCATGGTTAAGCATTTGCCTTCTGTTTTTGCAGGTGCTGTGCAGGCTGCCTTAGGAAGCGGATGAGCATTTGAGGTGAGCCGTGGTGTTAGCGAGGAGGATCATGGGGCTGGTGACTTTTCACAAGCATAATGGTGATTTTGTGTCTCTAGGTACCTCGGTTCCTGGAAGCAAAGGCGGCCGCAGTGTCCGAGGCTGGGATGAACGGGTGAGTGGAACACCACTGTGCTTCTGCAGAGGGAAGTGCTGTAGAACTGGATGGTATTGGCCAATGTGATGCTTCCAGCTGACACTGTGGTGTGTTTATTTTTTGCAGATGATGTTGAGGAACCTGGTGACGGCAGAAACGACCCGGTTAGCCAATGTGGGTTTTGCAGAGGATGGATTGAGGCCCCTGGCACTCTGAAAGCTAAGTTGAGGGACCAGGGCTAAGGAGGGCCTGGGAGGAGGTGATGAAGTTGGCTGTTACAGGGTGTGGGCTTTAAAGCTATTGTAAGGGAGAGGGTTGTCCAGGACCCACGCCCTTTCGGCAGGTGAAGAGAGTGGGTTACTTTTCAGCACAATGGTAGTGTGTTCCAGGCAGGGCAGTTCCAGCCTGTGTCTATTTGGTGTGTAGTTTGTGTGGCGTCTTCTGTGTCTTAGACCTTTGTTGGGTCTCGATGTCTTGTCTGTGCTCAAGGAGGATACCATCGAGGAGGCAGCCTTGGCTGCCATCCGTAGAGTCTTGAACACCTGTACTCGTGAGTACAGTGGCCATCAGGTGCTTCTTTTCTTGTGTAACAAGCTTAAAGCGTGGTTGGGTCTTCCATCTTGCAAGTTTCTGGACGGTCCTCTTCTGCGGCGTCATTCCCTGCCGCAAGAGTGGCTCCTCTTTCCGGGCATCCTTTTGGACGGACCGGGCTTTCTTCCCTGCATCCTTACGTGGTGAGGTCTTGAAGCCAGGCTTCTTGCGCATACATCCTCTCTGTTTTGAGAGTCACTTCTTGTCACGAGCCATGACGTTCTGGTCTCTTTCTGGGGTTGCCATAGAGGCTCCTCACGTCCCCGTCACGGTCCTGCAGGCGGTCTTGCTGGACAGCGTCTTCTCTCGGGGCGTCATGCTTCTTGCCGAGAGTTTTCTCTCATCTTTGAGGTGCGTCGTTTGCAGCATTCCGTGTAGCGTCGGTCTGTGTGTGTGTGTGATTCGGAGCTGCCCTGCCTGGGGGTGTAGAGTCAGGGGTACGTGGAATAGCGATAACAGTGTATGGTTAATATATTGATAAGCCTTCCATGTTGGGGTAAAAGTTGTACAGGCATCTTGGGTCAAGTAGCCATTTGGAGGTTGTGAGGTCAACTGTTTTGCTAGTGTGTTATGGGGTTGAGCAGCGCTGTGTGGGAGGGGCTGGGGAGGGCTATCAAAGCAGGTTGAGTCTCAAAGATGTTAAGGTTTCCTTGTGTGGCCATTAAGGTTTTATTTTTTAATGGCAGGCTGTAGTTGGATTCTAGGTGGTATTTTTAAGTTGATGACAATCCTTTGGAATTGTTTAGCTATTGCTCTGCATCTGGTTGACTTGTCTTGGTGTTTTGTTTGTTTTTTTTTTTTGAGGTGCAGAGGTAGGGACTACCCACCGAAGAGCGACAGGGGAGGCACATGGAGTGCCATAAGAAGGCGGTCATGAGGCGGCTCTCTATAATCTTTGAGAAGTCCTGGAGATCAAGGAACATTGCAGAAGACTGGAAGAAGACTAATGTCACCCCTATGTGCAAGAAGGGCTTAAAGGAGGTTCCTGGAGACTTCAGGACCCTTCAGTCATACTTCTGTCACCATGAAAGTTGTTGAATGAATTGTCCCGGGGGCTCTAAGGTGACAAATGAAGCACCCAATTAGGAAAACCCAGCAGCGATTTACCAACGGCAAGTTGCGCTCGACAAACCAGATCGCCTTCTAAGACAAGGTAAGCCGCTCGGCGGATACGGGGGCGAGCAGCGGATACGGTCTATCTGGGTCCGGAACGGTTTTGTATGGTATAGTTTTGCATTTATATCGAGCGCCACAGGAGACGGAGTCGAGCGGCACGGCGACATGTCACATTTCGTCCGACGATGTGACAGTATCGTCCGCCTTGGGAGAACGTCCGCCTCGCGATGGCGTTCGTATCGTCCGCCACAGGAGACCGTCTCGCTTCGCTGTGCCATGTTTTGTTTTGTATTGAATCATTCTGTATTTGTATTGTTTTGCTCTGTATTGGTATTGTATTGTTTAGCTCTGTGCATGTAATCACTGTCACTTGCGACCATCTCGCTTTGTACAGTCCCACACAGTGTTTTGTCTCGTAAGGCAGCGTGCCGTAGTTGTATGGACCGCCACTTGATATTGTTTAACTTTGCTGTGCTCCGTGTTGTTTTGTCTTGTTTTGTTCTGTATTTGAAGTTATGTTGCATGGTTTGGCTTTGTATTGTGCAGAATTATAATTTGAATAGTATCAATTGCTTCTGTAATGCTTTGGGTTTGTATAGCTCTGTTTGATTTTATATAGCACAGTTTGGCCACACGTTGGGTTTTTTTTAAGCTATTGCTCTGTATATTTGCGTCCGCATGCCGTCGCTCTGTGTTTGTATTGACTGCCCTATAAGACGCTCTTGCCTTGTATAGCTCTGTGTTTGTATTAAGTGCCATTCGAGGCCACATATCGCGGCATATAGCATTGTACACGATGGTATAGCTTCCTATCGCTGCGTATTTGAAAGGAGCGCCATCGGAGGCGGTCTCGCGTCTCATAGGCGCGTATTCGGCGGGGTCTCGCTCCGTATTTGTACGGATTGCCGTTAGACACTGTATTGCCTTGTATC
>NW_027167614.1:0-59194 GCF_013368605.1 Nyctibius grandis
TACTCTGAGTCTTAGCAATCCCTTGTTTGCATCCCTGTGCTCAGGAGGTGCCTCAGAAACTCTGTTTGGGCATTGCTTATGTCAGACAAGTAACCGTAGGCCTTTCTGAAGCATGGCTCATGGGTGAGATAGTTCCTAGGCCATAACAGAAGGGTTTCTGTTTGCATCTGCAAGAACTCAGGAGCAAACCCTGCTGACAGAAACCCTCAGAAGAAAGGGAAGAATAGAGAAAGAACAGATCAGTGGAGTTATGCTGCTTTCCCCAGATGCTGTCACACCTCCTGGCACGGTGACTCTGGGTATGGCTGCTCCCAGGGTGTTTTCTGACCTTTTCCAGTGCTCACCACCAGAGATCTGTCGTCCCTGGAGGAAGGGTGGCCTCCCCCTTCTTTGTGCACCATACCCCTAGGATCTTGTCACACTGCATAGCCTCCTTCGCAAACAGAAGCGGCCCATGGGGGACGTCTTCAAGGAGGCTGGTGTGGGCAGGAGGAAGATGCCGGGAGAAGACTTCATTCAAGTCATCAAAGGGCTATGTAGGGAGCAGAACGGGAGTGAACTGCTGCCACTGCTATACGTCCTTGTGTGCAGACCCAGGGTGGTTTCAGTGGAGGAAATGGTGGTGGTTCAGCAAGGGGCACTTTCTCTTGTCCTATCCTCAGAGGACGACTGCCACAGTCTGGAAAGCTGGAGGGGAAAGGGAGGGCAAGGATGCAGAGGTTGGGTGTCATCTAGAGCGGGTTGCGGGAGCGAGGGTACCCGTTGCCTCATGGTCTCCAAAGAGAGTCGCTGCTCAGTAGTGTGGCTGCCCAGATCCTGCTGCAGACACTGAACTGGCATCACGTTTCCCAGTGTCGATACTCGACCTTTCCCCCACCAGTCTCATGTATATATTCCCCCTGTGATGCCTTCCAGCACATCTCTGTGCAGCACTGCTCACCCTGAGCCTCACTTCCCACGGGGTACAGTGGGACGGAGCTGTGAGGAGCATGCTCAGGGCTCCGAGGGTCTGGCAGTGCAGGTGTTAACAGCTACTGTAGTCCAAGCCAAAATAAGCCTTCTGGAAGCCCAGGGGGATGGGAAGTTTGGCGTGTTAACAGCCAAGATGTCTGCAGAAGGCAGCGAAAGCCCAGTAAAGGCCAGTAAATGTTAATGCTGTTGTTAATGCTTAAACCTCGGCAGGTTTCCTTTGTGCTGTGCTTCCCTGCAGAGCAACAGCAAATCTCATCCCACCCACCAGTGGGGCAAGCCTTGATGATTTGTGATCACACTGCCATTTTCTGTTTTGGTTGCCAGACCAAAGTTCCCATAAGAGACAAGGATCAGGAGGACGTGGTCAACAACCAATCTTGTTGATTTCCTTGAAACAGGGGAATTTTACAAGCAGTGGAGATCTGACTGAAGGTCAAAAGCAGTGTCTGGAGATGAGGAAAGGACAGTGCAGAGAGACCAGAGCAAGGAAGAGGAGCACAGTGTGCTGAGAGAGCATCTCTGTCTCCTCCTTGATGGGAGATGCCAGAGTGGATCCAGAATATGGCTCCCGGACACCATATAGCGGCCTATAGCAGCGTGGCCAGGAGGAGAGTGCTGGGGGAGAGCTTGAGAAGTCGGGGGACGTGCAGTCCTGCAGTCAGCCCAACGGCAGGAGAGAGGTTATTCAGTCCTTTGGGTTGGGCTCAAAGCCTGGAGCCTGAGGTGTAACGTCCTGTCCTGGGTTTTGTTAGTATTGATCATGCAGCTGATCAAAACCAGACCCTTTCTCCAGCTGTTGGTGGCAGCTGGAAAACAGAGGTTCAGCAGACCTTGCTTTTTAAAACCTAACCCAGAGCAGAAGGCTTGTCGTGGTGCCTGTGTGGTCTTTAACTGCAGCTTTCACATCTTTGAGAGAAGGGGCCTTTGGCTGCCCGTTTGCAGTACTGACTGTTTTGCAGATTAACCATACTTTGTACGCATGGACATGGACAAGCAAACGCTTCAGGCAACTGCAAAGTAGAGGTGGCGGCAGTCTGTAATATTTCTGACAGGATCAAAAGCTAAAGGATGTTTCCGTTCAAAGAGCTGAGTCTGTTGGGAGCTCCAGTCTCCAAAATTCCCAACCCCGTGTGTTAAACAGTGATCAGCCCTGTTGTTTCTTCCTGCTACTCTCTAACATAGTTTCTCTGGGCTTTTTCTTTCGTTGGTTTTCAGTCCCTGGTAGGTGTACAAGCTCAGTTCCATCAAACCACTTGCAAACCTGCCACTTGCCTACCTTCTGCAAGGGGCCAAGCCAAAGGGATGAAGCCTCATGCTCGTACCAAGCCAGAAGCAAAGTTAAAGCACTGAGAAGTTCCCCCAGTCAGCCCTGAGCTGGAGTGCAGGTATCTAAGCTGGGATGAGAAGGAAGAGCCTGGAAAATAACTCATCGTCAGGAGTCGATGGAAGAAGGTACAGTGTATGTGGCACCTGGGATTAAGTGATATGCTCAGTTTTGTGCCTGGATCAGTACATGGACTGAGCCCCAGTTGAGAGCAGAAATTTTTTTACTCATTGTGGATGCCAGAGTGCTGTTCCTGCTCTCTCCTCCCCAGTGCATTAATTTAATCATAGAATCACAGAATCATTCAGGTTGGAAGAGCCCTCTGGGATCATCGAGTCCAACCATTGCCCTGACACCACCATGTCAACTAGACCATGGCACTGGGTGCCATGTCCAGTCTTTTCTTAAACACCCTCCAGAGATGGTGACTCCACCACCTCCCTGGGCAGCCCCTTCCAATGGCTAATGACCCTTGCTGAGAAGAAATGCTTCCTAATGTCCAACCTGATTCTCCCCTGGCCAAGCTTGAGGCTGTGTCCTCTTGTCCTATCGCTAGTTGCCTGGGAGAAGAGGCCGACTGCCACTGCGCTACAACCTCCCTTCAGGTAGTTGTAGACTGCGATAAGGTCACCCCGGAGCCTCCTCTGTGTATATGCAGAGCCTTGACAATGCTGCTGTGTGGGCACCATGGATGTGAATGGCAGGTTTTCTGCATATTTGTGACTGATCTTTCTTGTTGCTTTTAAACAGGAAAATGTTGTTACGTACTGCCCAGGAACTAAAGAAATGCAAAGAACTGACGAAGCAAGAGGTGCCAATCAAGGAGGGAGTGTAGGTTAGTTGTGGTTTTAAATTTCTTGACTGTGTTGTAGCCAAAAGCCTTGTCTTAAACAATTGAAACGAGCTGCACTACAGGGTGTTTTTCATCCCTGCACAATACTGTCTTGCTACGACTTTACCAGCCACAGCCATGGACTCTGAGCCTGTACTGTAGTGAGGTACAGCGGCAGCAGCGACAGCAGCGGCAGCAGCGGCAGTGACTGAGGTGAGTGCGGGGCGAAGGCGAGATCGGCTGTACCGGCGGTTTTCATACTCTGGGCCCCCCGAGCAGCAGCCCCGAGCTGCTTCCCCCCTCCCCGGGCCCGGAAGTTCCCGGCAACAAATCAGGAGAGGAGGGGGTGTAGCACCACCCCTGTTGATTGGGTGATAAAAAGCCTCCTGGAGAGGGAGAGTCAGCAGTGACTGTGTGTCCCAGGGCAGGGGAGGCCACAGCCATTTGCAGCTCGTTGGGGAGGGCGCTGACTCCCTCCCAGTGCACAAGGCGAGGAAGGCGCCAAGGAGCTGTGAACAGGGGTGTCACCAGGAGGTATTTCCCAGCTCAGTGAAAGAACAATGGTCTCCACCCGGAAGACCAAAGTGGATGTGGGAACCCAGACAGAGCTCCCACGGAAGGAGGCATGGTGCAGGTTGCAGGCTGCAGGGAATGCCACAGCGTCTCCGTGGTTTCAGGGGGCTGTGTGCACTGTGAGCAGTAGATGATCTGCTCGGCCGAGCGGCACAGCTGCAAAGCCAGGTTGAAAGGCTTCAAGCCGAAGTAGAAAGGCTTAGGAGCATTCGGGAGGCTGAAATGGAGATAGACTGGTGGAGCCAGGCTCTGCCCTCCCTGCAACAAAAATGGGAGCACCTGCCGGAGAGCTCCCAGGATCAGGGACCCCTGTACTCTGCCCCTCTTGGGTGGAAAACAATAACCTAGAGGAAAGGAGTGAGTGGAGGCAAGTCTATGGCCGTGGCAAAAGGCGAGTGCCCTCCTTGCCTACCTTGCCTCCACAGGTGCCTCTGAGAAGATATGAAGCCCTAGTGGAATACAGCGGTCCATGGGATGTGGTGGAGAGGCAACCTATATCAGAGGTCCCACCACAGTCAGAAAAACCTGACAGGCGTATAGCTACCTCCTCCACAAGGAAGAAGAGAAGAGTTTTAGTGGTTGGAGACTCCTTCCTAATGGGAACTGAGGGCCCAATATGCAGAGCTGACCCCCATCACAGGGAGGTCTGCAGCCTGCCTCGAGCCCGAATCAGGGATATCACCAGGCAACTCCCCAACCTGGTAAAGGCCACAGACTACTACCCCCTGCTGATCTTCCAGACAGGTGGGGAAGAAGCTGCATCCCGTAATCTGAGGGGGATGAAGAAAGACTACAAGGCCCTAGGACGGTTGGTGAAAGAGTCTGGAGCACAAGTTGTTTTCTCCTCCCTCCTTCCATTTTCAGGTGATGACGTGGGATGGAATAGTAGGATTCTCTCTATTAACGCCTGGCTACGAGACTGGTGCTACAGGCAGGGCTTTGGGTTCTTTGATAATGGCTGGTTTTATAGGACAACAGGTGTGACAGTGATACATGGGAAAGGTTTATGTCGTAGGGGCGAAAGGGTTCTGGGACAGGAATTAGCAGGGCTCATTCGGAGAGCTTTAAACTAGATTCGAAGGGGGATGGGGTAGTAGCTGGGCTTGCACCACTGGGGCAACGCTCTAGTGTTGAGGTAGACCAGGAGGCCTCCCATCCCCCTGGGGTGAAATCGGTGTGCTCAGCTCGCTCCCTGAAATGCCTGTACACCAATGCACGCAGCATGGGGAATAAACAGGAGGAGTTAGAAATCCGTGTTCGGTCAGGGGGCTATGATCTAGTGGCAATTACAGAGACTTGGTGGGATGCCTCGCATGACTGGAATGTGGTCATGGATGGCTATGTCCTGTTCAGGAAAGACAGGCCGCTAAGGAGAGGTGGTGGAGTTGCTCTTTATGTGAGTGAGCAGCTAGAATGTATTGAGTTCTGTCCAGGGGCGGATCAGGAGCAAGTTGAGAGTTTGTGGGTGCGAATTAAGGGGCAGGCTGGCAGGGGTGATACTGCTGTGGGTGTCTATTACGGGCCACCGGATCAGGATGAGGAGGGTGATGAGGCCTTCTACAGGCAGCTGAGAGCAGTCTCGCAATTACAGGGCCTGGTTGTTGTGGGGGATTTCAACTACCCTGATATTTGCTGGGAGGCCTACTCAGCCAGCCATCCTCAGTCCAGGAGGTTCCTCCAGTGCGTTGATGATAACTTTCTGATGCAAATGGTGGATGAGCCAACTAGGAGAGGAGCGCTGCTGGATCTTATCCTCACTAACAAGGAGGGTCTGGTTGAAGAGGTGAAGGTTGAGGGCACCCTTGGTTGTAGTGACCATGAGATGGTAGAGTTCAGGATCTCATGTGGCAGGAACAGAATAGCTAGCAGAATCACAGCCCTGGACTTCAGGAGGGCCAACTTTGGCCTTTTCAAGCAATTGCTAGGGGAAATCCCATGGGACAGGGTACTAGAAGGTAAGGGGGCCCAAGATAGTTGGTTAGCATTCAAGGACTGCTTCTTCCGAGCTCAAGATCAGAGCATCCCAACAGGTAGGAAGTCAAGGAAGGGTACCAGGAGACCTGCATGGTTGAACAGGGAACTGCTGGGCAAACTCAAGTGGAAGAAGAGGGTGTACAGATCATGGAAGGAGGGGCTGGCCACTTGGGAGGAATATAAGTCTGTTGTCAGAGGATGTAGGGAGGCAACTAGTAAAGCTAAGGCCTCCTTGGAATTAAACCTTGCAAGAGAGGTCATGGACAACAGAAAGGGCTTCTTCAAATACATTGCAGGTAAAGCCAACACTAGAGGCAATGTAGGCCCACTGATGAATGAGGTGAGGGCCCTGGAGACAGAGGATAAAAAGAAGGCGGAGTTACTGAATGCCTTCTTTGCCTCTGTCTATACTGCTGGAGGCTGTCCTGAGGAGCCCCAGACCCCTGAGGCCTCAGAAGAAGTCAGGATAGACGAGGAATCTGTCTTGGTAGATGAGGGCTGGGTCAGGGACCAATTAAGCAATCTGGACGTCCATAAATCCATGGGCCCTGATGGGATGCACCCGCGGGTGCTGAGGGAGCTGGCGGAAGTCATTGCTAGGCCACTCTCCATCATCTTTGCTAAGTCGTGGGCAACGGGAGAGGTGCCTGAGGACTGGAGGAAAGCGAATGTCACTCCAGTCTTCAAAAAGGGCAAGAAGGAGGACCCGGGTAACTATAGACCGGTCAGCCTCACCTCCATCCCCGGAAAGGTGATGGAGCAACTTGTTCTTGGTGCTGTCTCTAGGCACATCAAGGATAGGGGGATCATTAGGGGCACTCAGCATGGCTTTACCAGCGGGAAGTCATGCTCAACCAACTTGATAGCCTTTTATGAGGACATAACCCGGTGGATAGATGATGGTAAAGCTGTGGATGTGTTCTATCTCGATTTCAGTAAAGCGTTTGACACGGTCTCCCACAGCATCCTCGCAGCTAAACTGGGGAAGTGTGAACTGGATGATCGGGTAGTGAGGTGGATTGTGAACTGGCTGAAGGAAAGAAGCCAGAGAGTAGTGGTCACTGGGACCGAGTCCAGTTGGAGGCCTGTGTCTAGCGGAGTCCCGCAAGCATCGGTTCTGGGACCAGTTCTATTCAATATATTCATTAATGACTTGGATGAGGGATTAGAGTGCACTGTCAGCAAGTTCGCTGATGACACAAAACTGGGAGGAGTGGCTGACGCGCCGGAAGGCTGCGCAGCCATTCAGAGAGACCTGGACAGGCTGGAGAGTTGGGCGGGGAGAAATTTAATGAACTATAACAAGGGGAAGTGTAGAGTCCTGCATCTGGGCAGGAACAACCCCATGTACCAGTACAGGTTGGGGGCAGAGCTGTTGGAGAGCAGCGTAGGGGAAAGGGACGTGGGGGTCCTAGTGGACAGCAGGATGACCATGAGCCAGCAATGTGCCCTTGTGGCCAAGAAGGCCAATGGCATCCTGGGGTGTATTAGAAGGGGTGTGGTTAGTAGGTCGAGAGAGGTTCTCCTCCCCCTCTACTCTGCCCTGGTGAGGCCGCATCTGGAGTATTGTGTCCAGTTCTGGGCCCCTCAGTTCAAGAAGGACAGGGAACTGCTAGAGAGAGTCCAGCACAGAGCCACGAAGATGATTAAGGGAGTGGAACATCTCCCTTATGAGGAGAGGCTGAGGGAGCTGGGTCTCTTTAGCTTGGAGAAGAGGAGACTGAGGGGTGACCTCATCAATGTTTTTAAATATGTAAAGGGCAAGTGTCAAGAGGATGGAGCCAGGCTCTTCTCAGTGACATCCCTTGACAGGACAAGGGGCAATGGGTGCAAGCTGGACCACAGGAGGTTCCACTTAAATTTGAGGAAAAACTTCTTCACGGTGAGGGTGACCAAACACTGGAACGGGCTGCCCAGAGAGGTTGTGGAGTCGTCTTCTCTGGAGACATTCAAAACCTGCCTGGACGCGTTCCTGTGTGATATGGTCTAGGCAATCCTGCTCCGGCAGGGGGATTGGACTAGATGATCTTTCGAGGTCCCTTCTAATCCCTAACATTCTGTGATTCTGTGATTCTGTGAAACTGCACCTTTACCAGTCCCTGGGACCATAAGGGCTGTATCCAATGATGCTGAGAGAGGTATTCACCAGGAGGTGCTGGTCTGTTATGATCCCAGTAAGAAAGGCACTCAGACTCCATGAGGTATCATTCAGCATGCTGTTCATTAGTGCTAGCACTGTAAGGAGAGAATCATATAGCTAATCTTATGTCCCTTTAGATGGTGGGAACCCCAGGTGGTGTAGCATTGAACGGGCCTCCGACCTACATGCAGCATGCCATAGAAGAGAGCGTCCTGGTTTGGACATTCAAGGTACTACAGGATTTTCTTACAAGGAAATGACACTATTCATCATTTCTACAGTCAAACAGAAATTACATTCTCATGAGAACTTCTTGCTGCACTGTCAGACACAGGCAAAGTCACGCAAGTGGCATGATGGCCAATATAGATTGGGAGCTGCCTGCAGGCTCCTCTGTGACAGAAAGCTGCTGAGGTTGTCCTGTGGCCAAGGGATGTGTCCAGCACAGCACAGCACATCTGTGAAGATCACACTGTACATGTAGCACAGAACAGCACAGTACTAACTGCTCAAGTTTCTCTGTGAGAAGGCTGTCCTTCACCCTGGTGCCACAGATGAGGTGCTGCAGCCCAAATGCACACTGCCAGGAAGAGCTGTAAGTCCATTGCTTGTCACAGAACTGTGATGTTTTTGGATTAAAGGAGTAGAATAGAATTGCATAGCATAGACTAGACTAGACTAGAGCAGAATAAAATAGAATAGAACAGATCAAACCAGAGTAGAATAGTTCAGTTGGAAGGGATTTACAACCATCATCTAATCCAACTGCCTGACCACTTCAGGGCTGACCAAAAGTTAAAGCATGTTGTTAAGGGCATTTTCCAAAGGCCTCTTAAACACTGACAGGCTTGGGGCATGGACCACCTCTCCAGGAAGCCTGTTCCACTGTTTGACCACCCTCCTGGTAATGAAATGCTTCCCTATGTCAAGTCTGAACCTCCCATGACAGATGCAGCTTTGAACCATTCCCACACTCCCTGTTACTGGATACCAGGGAGAAGAGCTCAGCACCTTCCTCTCCAATGTGCCGCCTCAGGAAGCTGTAGAGAGTGATGAGGTCACCCCTCAGCCTCCTTTTCTCCAAACTAGACAAACTCTGAGTCCTCAGCCACTCCTCAAAGGACATGCCTTCCAGCCCTTTCACCAGCTTTGTTGCCCTGCTCTGGATGCATTCAAGTACCTTAATAAACTTCTTAAATTGTGGGGCCCAGAAGCACACACAGAACTCAAGGTGAGGCCACACCAACATTAACTACAGTGGGATAATCCCCTCTTTTGACCGGCTGGTTATACCATGTTTGATGCACCCCAGGATGTGGTTTGCCCTCTTAGCTGCCAGGGCACACTGCTGGCTCCTGTCGACCAGCCTGCTGTTGACCAGCACCCCCAGATCCCTTTCTGCAGAGCTCTTCTTCAGTCACTCCTCTCCCAGTTTATACTTATGTCTGGCATTACTCCATCCCAGGTACAGAATCTGGCATTTGTTCTTGTTAAAATTCATGCCATTGATGATTCCCAATGCTCCAATCTACCTCGATTCCTCTGCAAGGCCTCTCGTCCCTTTGAGAGAGTCAACAGCACCTCCTGGCTGAGTATCATCAGCAAACTTGCTAAGGGTGCATTCAACCCCTGCATCCAGATCATTGATAAAAATTTTCACAGAATTGGCCCTAGAATTAAGCCCTGAGGAACACTGCTGGTGACTGGTCACCAGCCAGATGTAGTCCCATTCAGCACAACTCTTTGAGCTCTGCTCTTCAGCCAGTTCCTCACCCAGGGCGCCGTGAACCTGCTCTTCCCACAGTTGGACAACTTGTCCAGAAGGATGCCGTGATGGACAGTATCAAAAGCCTTACTAAAATCCAGAAAAACTACATCCACTGCCTTCCGTTCATCTACTGGATGGGTGACCTTATGGTAGAAAGATATCAAATGAGTTAGACTGGCCTTTCCCTTCGAGAACCCATGTTGACTGTGCCTGATGATTGCATTGTCCTTTAAATGCCTTTCAGTAGTATCCAGTATGATCTTCTCCATAATTTTTCCAGGTACTGAGGTTAGACTAACAGGTCTGTAGTTTCCTGGGTCTTCTCTCGTGCTCTTCTTCTAAATTGGAAGAACACTGGCTAGCTTCTGGTCATCAGGGACCTCCCCAGACTCCCAAGATCTTTGGTAGATGGTGGAGAGGGGTCCTGCTGTAACATCCGCTGAGCCCCTGCTCTGAGCTCCCTTTCTAATCAGTGAGCATGGAGGGTGACACTCACAGAAAAGAGCGGGTGGCATTTGAGGTGCCAGGGGTGGTCCAAGACATGTACAGGTGTCGGCTAGCCTGACAGAAATTTGAGGGACCCACATCCTTCCCCTGCATCAACACTAGAGGTGAGTGGGCCTCCACTGAATGAAGGTGACATTAACCACTCTCCAGACTCCCCTCCCCGTGCTGCTGAGTCCCTGCTGCTTCCTCCGGGCAAGGCCTTGGTTGCCTGTGGATACACCAATTCAGTTTTTTCTGTCAGATGACTCCATCTTGGGTGATCTCTCACTTTGTGGGACTCCATTCAGTACCCACCCCAGGCACTCACTCCCCCTGGAGAGCCCGGGGGTTCTCCAGGCAGCTCCAGTTTCCCCTTGAGAACAAAGATGTCTACCATGTCTTATATGTGACAGCCTTGGGTATGTCGCTTAGTGACCAGTCATTGCTTCCACTGTCACTAGATGTTGATGAGTGAGTTCTAAAGCCAGTCCTCAATCTCTAACAGGTCACAGTGTGACTGAGAGGTTTTTGTTCATGCAGCTGTGTGGAACCCTAAGGAACAGTCCTTTTGGGGATGCAATTGCTCAAGCCTACTCCTGACAACAGCGTTGGAAGGAAAGACCAATGTTTGTTCATGGCACAGAGGAGATTCCATTTTATTACAGAGATGCTGTGAAAAGTTCAGCCCTGACCTGGCATTAGACACCATTAGAGAGGCTCTAGATAAGAGATAGTGGGTTAGTGTCCCTGTAGAAGTGGAAGGAATCCAAACATATCTGTAGGAACATTTTAACAAAAAACTAAGAATGAAAATAATGATGAAGAGAGCAAAAAAAGTTCAGGACTAGTGCAGAATATCCTGTGAGTCATTTGTGCAAGGGGATGGGAAATTTATTGCTGTGTAAAAGGTGTCCATAAAATCAGTTTCCTAATGGTGTTCTTGAGCTCCTGGTTCCTCATGCTGTAAATGAGGGGTTCAGAGCTGGAGGCATCACCGAGTACAGAACGGCCAGCACAAGATCAGGGGATGGGGAGGAGATGATGGGGGCTTCAGGTAGGAAAACGATGCTGTGCTAACAAACAGGGAGATCACAGCCAGGTGAGGGAGGCAGGTGGAAAAGGCTTGTGCCATCCTTGCTCAGAGGGGATCCTCAGCACGGCCCTGAAGATCTGCACATAGGACACCACGATGAAAACAAAACACCATAAGTCCACAAAGACATTAACCACAAGAACCCCAGCTTCTCTGCGGTAAAAGTCTGAGCAGGAGAGCTTGAGGATCTGTGGGATTTCACAGAAGAACTGGTCCACAACATTGCTTTGGCAGAGTGGTAGTGAAAATGTATTGGCCGTGTGCAGCACAGCATGGAGAAAGCCACTGTCCCACGCAGCTGCTGCCATGTTGACACAAGCTCTGCTGCCCAGCAGGGTCCTGTAGTGCAGGGGTTTGCAGATAGCAACACAGCGGTAATATGCCATCACGGTGAGAAGATACAATTCTGCTGTCATCAAAAAGACAAAAGAAAGACCTGGGCAGCACAACTTTGGTAGGAGATGGCCCTGGTGTCCCAGAGGGAATTGGCCATGGCTTTGGGGACAGTGGTCAGGTCAAGAAGGGAGAGGTTGAGGAGGAAGAAGTAGATGGGGGTGTGGAGGTGGTGGTCACAGGCTACAGTGGTGATGATGAGTCCATTTCCCAGGACGGCAGCCAGGTAAATGCCCAGGAAGAGCCAGAAGTGCAAGAGCTGCAGCTCCCTCATGTCTGCAAACACCAGTAAGAAGAACTCGGTGATGGAGTTGCTGTTGGACATTTGCTGCCTCTGGACATGGAGGACTGTCACAGAAGGAAAAGGCAGTGGCAGACAAGTGTGAAGAGACTTTGAGTAAAACCTGTGCCATTGCTTCGTAGACACCTCCCCGCAACATAACCACTCTTTTTTCTTTCTCTGGGGGAAACCTTCGTTCAGCCTCTTGACTTGAGCTTCATTTTCTACAGCTAAGTGTGCTGTGATGGGCAGGGCCTCTGCCCATGGCTTCTTGAGAAGTCAGCCCTGCCCCAATGCAGTGGGTACATGGGAATGTGGTGGGGGGAGGAGGGCCTGGGTTTGATATTTGATAGGTTGAATTAATCAGATGAAATCACTTCTAATTTAGAAGGGTTTGTCAGACTCTGCATGCCCAGTCCTAAGGAATGTGGGTGGCAGAGAGCAGTTGTAGGCAATCATTTTTTCCTCCTCCCCCATCATACCCTTTGAGTGTTCTCTGAAATCAGAAATCCTGAGCACTTCTGCTGCATTCAGAGCGAACAGCTGTGAGACCTGTGAAGCAACAGAATTCACTGTGGCCTAGTACAGAGTGAAGGGAACAGGTCGAGCCTGTTCCCAGATGTTCTATGCTTGCAACTTTCTGAGATGGAGGGGGATCGCACTCCAATGTTACTCTGAAAAGACCCCAGGCACTGCTGAGAGCAGAGGGATCCACTGCAGACAACGAAATGTCTCACCCTTTCTCAAGGTCTCAGCACCCCGCTTCTAGTCAGGGACACACATGGCTCATTTCACCAACCCAACAGCATTTCCTGGGCTGTAGCATCTCTGCACTTCTCCATGGGTCTGTCAGATAACAGGAAGATGCTATAGGACAGCTTTACATACTTGAGGACAGCTCACAGCTGGGAAGGACACCCCAAGAAGATAGTCAAATGTCCTAATGATGGCATATCATTAAGGGAGAGTAAACTCAATCCCCAGACCCACAGACTGCATTCCCACAGCCCCAAAGATTAGAGGAAAGCTGGGACACTTCTTTTTCATGGACACACCTGCATGGAAGGACCCACAAGATCAGTGTGTGACTCTGCAGCTGAAACTCCCATCCCCAGAGAGCCTGGCAGCAAATCCAAAATAACAACAGGAATAACACAGCCAAGTGGAGAAACAAGGAAAAATACAGGGAGGGTCTGGCTGAGAGAGGCCAGGGCAGAGGCAGCCGGGCCCTCAGGACAGCGTTACCCTGACCCAGATGTGCACGCCACCTCCCAGTCACCCACATTTCTGGGCAGCTGCTCTCAGCCCCTGTGGTGTGCAGAGGGAAGAGGGAACATGGCTGGAGAGCTGCACCACAGCTCTGCTGGAGCTCTGGCTGCAGAGGAGGGGGTTCACGCCCTTGCACCCCACAGCCCTGAGGGCAGAGGCTTTGGTGGGTAGGTGAGAGGAGGCAAGGGGGCTTGATCAGAGGAAGGGGTCTGCATCGGAGGGGATAATACGGAGTTTTCTGAATTCTCCCTCCTATGTTATTTTTGGGTTTAGTTTCCTGTTATTCCCTGGTCTCATTCCTGCTGCCTGGAGATTTTTCTCCTGAGAGCTGGTTCCCTGTCCCGTGTCTGTTTGCAGGGCATGGGCTGGGCACATGTTTCTGTTTGCAGGTTTAAAAGGGCAGGTCAGAACAACCCTGATGGGTCCTGCAAAGGTGATGCTGGTGCTGCCCATAGAAAAGGAGTAAGTGAAGGCACTTTTGGAGGCTCACTTGTTTAAACTTGAAAGCTCCTTCTCCATTTCTCCACCCCCATACACAGGAGTATGAAACTAAAACCACAGACCCTGGAAATCCTTCTTACCTTTATAATAATCCTTACCTTGACCATCCTTTTGAAATGTACCCTTGAAGATGTCCTGGGGTTGACCTGGAGCTGTGAGCAGCCCTGCCCCATGTAGCACCCTCTTGACAGCAGGAGGACCCTGTCCTGCTGGAGGTCGCTCTTTCCAATCAGAGCTTCTTCTGGACAGCTGTGGGGAGCTCCCTGGGCAGGCTGAGAGCTGACCATGGCAGGCAGCAGGGTCCCTGCCCCAGCACACAGTCCCCTGGGGCACAGGGACCCTGCTCTGAAGGCCAGCCCTTGGAACCCCTGGGCGCACACCCAGCTTCACACCCTTGCAGCCTTCCCAAGGATTCCTGTTCTTGTGACAGCACAGCAGTGGTCCCTGTGACAGCACAGCAGTGGTCCCTGCTCTGTAGCAGGGCCTCCTTCTCTGCACTAGAGAGACTGGGAGAGTTTGTACTTACAGATCCTGTAAGCTGTGGGCTATGCCAGCTTCAGGAGATCCCTCCAGGGTCTGCACCTGTATTGTCTAGCAGCCAGAGACTGACTGTGTTAAAGACTGTAAAGACCTCACCCGCAGTGAGCTCTCAGCACCCTCCCACCCCAGACTGCCTTTAAACCTCTCCCCTGCCTCACTCCTCTCCCCTCAGTGCCTGAAGTCAGTGCCTTCAGCCTTGCTGCACTTGGCAGATGCTGCTCCTGGGCAGAGCGGTCTCTCTGCAACTCTGCCTGGTTGCCATGAGCTCCCTCCATCCCATGGGCCCAGCACAGCTCAGCAGCAGCAACCAGCCCAAGGTGTCACTTGCTCTGCCCCTCTGGGTTCCCTTGAAGTGTCCCTGGGCTCCAGGGTATCCTATGGCGAAACAGGCTGAAGGAATCACTGATATTCCGTCCCTCAGCTGGGGAGAGACACTTGATTTCAGCAGTGACATTTCTCCTATCAGGAAAAGATTTGGGCATGTGAGTCACCTTTCCTTGTCCCATCATTAGACACCCACATAGTGACAGGCAGGCATCTCCTTTACCCTGCAGAGGGAAGGAATTCAGCTGGGTCAATCAAGACATCTCATCCTGAGCTTGTAGTCCCGGGGCTAGAAGGAGACTCAACTCCCTCCCATGAACACCACAAATCCACAAGAGCTGGAATTGCTCTTGCCTCACTTCAGGCATGCACAAAATAGGCTCCTGCATGTGAGCTCCTTGGCTCTGCTCCCAAGGAGAGAGCCATTTTTTCTCTTAACGGCTGCAATGTGGGCCCATGCAAGTGGAGAGTAGGATCTATTCTCATCCTGGACAGTTTGGCAAACACTTTTTCATATAACTTCTCAGATTTCTCAGTCAGTTTTTCCACAGCCAAGACGCAGACCTGCACTGGAGAAGAAAGACTGTCTTCATACTGCCACATTTTGTTAGTCACCTCTCCCACAGTTAGTAGCTCTTCATCTCCTCCCCAGATCAACACCATCAATGTGTGGGCATGGTGCACTCTGCACAAACTTCCACATCATAGGTTGGTTACATTGCACTTCATCAGGATCTACAATTGTCTGTGGGTCACTATAAATCATCTCTCGCACAGCTAATTCTCTCAGATACTTGGTACCTTTTTCCATAGTAGTTCATTTGCTTGGGCAGCATAGAATATCTCCCTTAAAGGGATACCTGCTCTTTATGGCTGACAAGAGTCGCCTCCAGAGGCTGAGAATGTTTGTCTTTTTCCTAAGCACCTTATCAATAGCCCCCTTCTTTGGCCAGGGATCCCAACTGCTTAGCTTCTCTACCCTTCAAGTCCATGCCATCCGCCCCATTATCCCAGCATCAGAGCAACCAGATAGCAATTGGCTCACCTTCATGACTGCTAAAATCTTCTCATATTTTGCAGCTCCTTCAGGGATAAGGAGTGGACAGTTACCTCTGCTTCTGACTCTGCCTCCTGTGATGGCTCTGCTTGAGAAGGACCCTCACCTCCATTCCTGCCTTCCTTCACTACACGAGCTCATTTCCTTTGATATTTCTTCCTGGTTACAGGAGCAATTGATACCAGCAGGGGTTGGTTCTCTGGTCCATCTGCATTCCTTCCTAACGGGGTTGTAGTAGCCATAAATCACCTGCATCTGCCCTGAGCACCAGTAGCAGATACGGGTAGAATGGCTGTGGCAGACAATGAGGTTGGTGTACCTGCAGTGCCCATCGTCGAGGTTAAAGTAACTACAGGGCCCATTGTCAGAGTTGGAGTGACTGCAGAATCTGTCATCAGGGCTGGTGTAACTGCAGTACCTGTTGTCAGAGTTGGAGTGGTTGCAGTATCTGTCATTGGAACTGGTGTAGCTACAGTGCCCATTGTTGGGGGTAGAGTAGATGCAGTGGCTGTCATGGGGGCTGCAGTGGCTGTGGCGCATACTGCCAGGGTTTGAGTAGATGCAGTGGCTGTCTTGGGGTTTACAGTGGCTGCGGTACGTGCTGCTGGGGTTTGAGTAGATGCAGTGTATCAGAGGGTTTACAGGAGCTGCGGTGGACGTTGCCACAGCAGCACTCATTGTAGGAGTTGAGATGGCTACATAACATCTACACCTGCACAGATATTTAATTTTATACCACACCTGAAACGCATTCAGGAAAATCGATAATAGGAACATACCATGTACATAGCCCCAACCATATGGGAAATTCTCAAAATCTAGCGGAATCAGCCTGACAGAAAAGGGAAGAGTACGATTTCCCAGGTAAAACCAAAAGTGTAATGATTGACAAAGGCCACTACATGGCGCGTGGCGTACGCAGGTGAAGTCGCTGCCACTGAGTCGCATTGGCAGGTAAGGCAGCTTTGCAGCACTCAACTCTGAACAAAGCTCTAAAAGGACACGATATAACACTGCGCTCAACCACGACATGATGTGAGCTGTCTGTTTTAATTTCCAACTCCTCGAGACGCTCACAGGAAGAAATCTGTTACTCTCTAGACTGAGCTGTCTTCCTCAATGTCTTACCATTGGCCTTCTTGGCCACAAGAACCTGTTGTTAGCTCATGGTGAACTTGTTGTCCACCAGAACCCCCAGGTCTTTCTCCGCAGAGCTGCTCTCCAGTAGATCAGCCCCCAACCTGTACTGGTCCATGGGGTTATTCCTCCCAAGGTGCAGGACCCTACACTTGCCTTTGTTGAAGTTCACTAGGTTCCTCTCCACCCAGGTCTCTAGCCTGTCCAGGTCTTGCTGAATGGCAGCACAGCTGTTGACGACAATGCTTTTCATAATTCAGCCCAGGAGGCTGTTGGCCTTTGCTTCAAGGGTGCACTGTTGATTCTTGCTCAGCTTGTTGTCCTCCAGGACCCCAAGGTCCTTCTCTGCAGAGCTGCTATCAAGTTAGTTGGCCCCCAACATGATGTCTATAGTGTGGTTGGATCACAGGCTGTCATCCCCCAGAGACTTTCTCAGAAGCAGCAGCTTGTCCTTCTTGGAGACTGGCTTAACCTCTGTCACAGGTGCTGTAGAGTCACTAGGGACAGCAAACCCATCTCCTGCCAATGTTGCATGGTCCAGGCCTGTTTCTCTCTGGCCTTGGGGACTCCAGATTTGCTCTCGTTGCAAGACCCTCATTCATTATTATGTTCCCACCTGCCATCCACTCCAGCATGCATAGGCTGTGAAGGTTTTCCACACAAGGGGTCCAACCTTTTAGTACCAGGTTTCCATGTGACAAATCTGCCCTTGGCCCTGGTGCCACATCTGAGGTGCTGCAGCCCAAATGTGCACCAAAGCCCACAGCCTGGAGCACAGACAGCAGGAGCCCTGTGTGCCTTCACAGAGCTGTGACATCAGTGGAATAAGAGCCAAGGTGGAGAAGGACAGCTCCCACAGCTTGTGTGGTGGATGGAGATACAGTATCTTGAGGAGAGACCAAAAGGGAAGATGAGAAGTGCAGGATGCCTTGTTTGAGGGCAGGTCAGATATATGGATGTTCTCTATGGGACACACAATAGGTTAGGTGGGAGCTTGTGTGTGGGTCAGCTTCTAAATAGGCCATCCAGTCTGATGCTCACCTGGACCTGGTACTCCCAAAAGAGTAAGAGCTGGTCAGGGATGTGAAGACCATTTTTAGCCTTTGCTGTAGTGACCATGAAATTGGGGTCTCCCAGATGCCCAGGGATGTGGGGAAGGAGAGCAGCCAAGCACAGACCCTGCACATCAGGGAGTGAGAACTTGGTCTGTTGAGGGCAGTGGCAGGTGGGATCCCACAGGGACAATGTCACAGCCCTGAGAGCATCCATAGGCCTTCATGTGCCTGACCAGCATCACCTGCGGCCTCCACCCACACCCCTGTCCATGGGCCCAGGAGACCATTCAAGCCAGGCCTGAGTTTCAGCCCCAGCTTGATCTATGCTGTAGGTGTACTGGTCTCCAGACACAGGCGTACACACAGCCTTGCTTGTCCATGGACCTTGTCCATTCAGAGTCACTTCCCAGATTGATTCTTTATGGGGTGTACAATGGAATGACTCTGTGGCCCTCCAAGTGCCAGACCTCAGCTGATTCACAGAGGCCTAGGGCCTTTCTGCTTCCCTTCTTCCCATCACGTGGTCAGGTTTTGGGAGGAGAGGAAGGAAAAACAGATGAGGTTTCTGGGTGACAATGACTGAAAGTGGGAAACAGAGTCATCACATGTGAAATGATCTAAAGGCTGTGCTAGTTCAAACTCTTCTCTTCTGTTCCAATATCTGAGGCCTTAAATCTTCAGCAGGAACATGGAAGCTCTGAGATTGCTCCATCTTCCCCTCTTTTAGCATTTAAGTTGATAATACCCAAGCCAGAGGCTTTCTGTCAATACTGTTTACATGCTAAAGCACCCCATGGTGGGAAGGTGTTCCAGCAAGCTTGCAGAAGAATCACAGAGATTTGGACAAGAAACTGGACATTCCTAGGAAACTCAGGAGGCATGACATGCTGATAGCTGTGCTCAGGGAGCTGGTCAAATGCCTTATCTCCATTTCTGCAATGGTGGCTTAGATGCATGTTTCACATGTAAACTCTTTCTCAGAGCTGTCCCTGCTTGGAGTTGGGCATTGGATTCAAGACCTCCTGAGCTCCCTTCCACCCTGAATTGTCCTATGATGTAGAGACCCTCACCTCCAGCTTCGACTGTTCTCATATGACTTGTGGCAAGATTCATGGAAGGGTTGACAGGGAAGAGACTGCTGGAAGGGTTCTCTAGTCCAGCCTCCAGGCTGGCTGCAGCTTTGCAGAACTGAAACTTGAAGAGCTCCAAAGGTGGAGATCACAGCAATGCTCCTCCTTGCCCATTTTATTTTTCCTATGGCTCAGCCTAAAGCCCCAAAGAGGCATTTTGTGGCTGTTGCTTCTGTCATATCATTGGTGACTGTAGAAGACAGGTTGGCTCTGTCATCTCTCCAGGTAGATGTAGGCTCTTACTAGGTCAACCTGTTCCTCAACTTCAGCATGCTAGAGAGACCCAGTACCCTCAGACCCTACTCACAGCGCATTCGTTAGGCCCCTCACTCCAGACCCTCTCCAGTTACTCCACTCTTCTTTTGAAATGAGAGGCCCACTGGCTTGTATGGCAGCTCCCAGGCCCTTCTCTTCAGGGCACTCCTTCATTGGTCAGATCTCTGCCCATGCTGCTGCATGGAGTTGTTTTCAAGCTTTTCCTTCTAAACCATGAGGTTTCTGCTTGCCAAATGCCAGGTGTGTCAAGGTGCCTCTGAACTGAACCTCCAACAGTCCAGCTTTTAAAGTATGTGTGCCAATGGTCGTCCTGTGTCACGGTGCCTCTGACAAGATCAGAACTTAAAGAGCTGCAGGATACTACAGAGAAGAAAAGAGTACCAGTGTAATGGAGTTGCTAAGCAAGGTAGAAAGCACCATGGTAACCATCTCAGAGACACCAAAGGAGGGTACAAAGTGAGCAAACACAGGGCCACTGTATAAACAGTGAAAAGCACTTGGCTTTTTGCATGGTAGGGGACACGGATGGTTAAAGAGCAGGGCTTGAGAGGTGGGAAAAGAATAAAAAGGGAATGAATGGAGAAGCAAAGGAAATTATCAAGTCTGTTTGGTGATACCTGTGAAGCAGTCACACGTCTGAGCCACACTGCATGGAGGAGGAGAAAAAAGCTGCAGCTGGTCTGACTATACTAACTTCTGACTTACTTCCATGGTCACGGGGAACCTGAGAGCTTTCCCTACTGTCATCAAGCGCAGACCTAGAGAGAAAGGGAACACAGCATCATTTAGGTTTCCACTCTCCTGAATGGGACCTCAGGAGGTCTCTGGTCCAACCTCATGCTCACAGCAGAAACAGCTATGGAGTCAGACCATGTTGCTCAAGGCTTTACCACATGGGGGCTGGAAAACATCCAAGGACAGAGTCAGCACAGCGTCTCTGGGAAACCTTGCTCCAATGTTTGGATGTCCTCATGGAGAAAAAAAATTCTTCTCATCTCTAGCCTCAACATTCCTTATTTCAACATCTGACTATTGTCTGTTACTGTCCTGCCAAGCACCATGGCGATGACTGGCTCCATCTTCCTGAAAACCTCCCTGCAGGGACTGGCAGGCTGCTATGAGGTTCCTGAGGCCTTCCCTTTTCCAGGCTCAACGAGGCCCTTTCCCTCAGTTTCTGCTCCCAGGCAAGTGCTCCAGCCCCTGAGCATCTTGGTGGTCTCCCGCTGAACTCACTCCCAGTTATCAACATCTTCCTAGCTGTGGTGGATTTCTTCTGGCCAATAGCCCAGCAGCCACACAGCTGCTCACTCTTTCCTCCCCTTCCCCAGTGGGATGGGGGAGGCAACGGGAAAAAAAATAAAGTATGAAAACTTGTGGGTCAAGGTAAAGACAGCTTAACAGGTGAAAGAAAGAGAGTTCTAAAAAATCAACAAACCAACAATAACAAGCAATGCAAAGGCAATCACTCACTACCTCCCACAAGGAAAAATCATAACCAGCCAGCCTCCAAGCAGAAGACTTCTTGAATGAAAAACACATTCTACCTCCTTCTTCCTCTGCCCCATCTTTAATTGCTGAGCACAATAACAGATGCCCATATCCAGCCTACTGGCTGGGAGGGAGCAGAGTGAGGAACAGAGAAGGCCTTGACACTGTGCAAACACTGTTCAGCAACAGCCAAAACACTGGTGTGTTCTCAACCTTGTTTTAGGCACAAATGCAAAACATAGCACCATACAGGCTGCTATGAAGGACATTAACCCCATCCCAGCCAGACACAGTACACTTGAACTCGAGGCTGAAAAATCGACATAATTTGTCACAGGTGGTCTAGCAAGTGATGAGGAGAAGACAAACACTTCCCTCGCTCTTTTGGTGAGGCTCCTCTTTACATACTTCAGGACACTGCTGGCCTCTTTGCTGCCAGCTCACACTGGATCAAGTGGATAAATGTTGGATGGTGGTTTTTATTTATTTTTTCTAGTCTTTCATATATTTTCACCTGACCTGATACAATGACCATTTCTGAAGTCATCTTTTCCATAGATTGTCTAGACAAAGACAATCTTTTTCGATTATTCTTCCATTTTCTCTTGCCCTTACACTTTGTTCCTTCAGACACTTCTCACCTATGCTGCTGCTTTTTGCTTAAGGGAGTTAAAGCTCACCTGTGTTTCAGTAGTCTAATTGTCCCTTTAGCCAACTCTTTCATTATGTTTGTATCTGAGGAGAAGAAACAGGGCTCCACACAATCCAATGTGAATCAAAGTGAAGACGCTTTAGTAAGCATATGCTGTCCCTTTTATACATTTGTACTTTCCCTGGCTGTAAGCATGTGCATTGCTATTAATTAATATTACTGTTCACACTTCAAGCACACTCTTCTTTGATGTGTTGATTGGTTACTGCTCTGCCACTGGTCCTTTTTTGATTGGCTCCATCAGTTCCTGTTTCTTCTCCTCCGTGTTCGGCTCCCCTCGGCTACTCCCTCAATTCTTGTTTGCTCAACTGCTGTTTTTCCTCATTTCTTCTCTCCAAGGTCAGTTCAATGACACTAACTCTACATGACTCTTGTCATGTAGCTAGGCCCTCACTCCATGCTCTCATACTTCTGGCTCATTACATGACCATTCTCCTCCAGAAACCACAATTCCCCCTTTCTTTTCTTGAGCCAGAAAGGCCGTGTTTATCATCCGCTGCAGGGCCCTTTGCAAGCAGGAGAATAAACACGGTAATACAAGCATGATAATACAAATCACGAACAATCCCATCAATAGCATTTTAATCAATCCGACCAGCCACCCTCCAATTCCCAGACTACCCAACCAATCATCCAGAAACCCATGCTGTTCCTGTATTTTCTGTGTGTCATCCATGAGCTCTTTGATCTGCTTATGAATTGACTTGGAGTGATCGTTCAGATCCATGCAACACATCCCATCAAAATCCTGACATCATGACCGTGCGCTAATAATAAAAAGTCTATAGCAGCTCTATAGACTATCTACATCATTGGCTAATGTTCCTAAAATTCTAGAAGTTTGATCAGCTCTTTTTGCAACCCAGCAAGCTAAATTTTGCCTGGCCTTATGTAGGTTAGTACGGTTAGTATGACTTTTTGCGTAGGCCTTAGTAGAATTAATTTGTTTATTGTACACGAACTTCCCACCTTCTTACTGGGCAGCCTTGGCCAAGCCCTATCCCCACAAATTAGGAATAAACCCTTTGGTAATTTTTGCTTTCAGATCCGTTTAAGGGGACCCCCACTAGACATGTATGAAAGGGTGGTTCAGGTCAAGCTAAGGAGGCACAAAACTGCATCTGGTTCAGGCTCCTCATCAGAGTCACCCAAACGTTGTGACTCCCCTTCCACGGTGTCAGTGGAAGGGCTATCAGTTGATGTCCTTTTGTCAGCTCCAGGATCCAAAGAAGAATTAACACAGCTGGTGGGAAACCACCGTGGCCCTGCATCTGTGGAGACATAAGCATACCCACGTCCCCAGGTAACTAAATCCCACGGGCCTGTCCACTTTCCCGTTTGCAGGTCTTGTGCTAAACCTTTGCCCTGACAAGAGGATCACTTCCCTGCAAAGACAGAAAATGAGAGATAATTACAGGATGCTCTTTCCCACCTGGCACAGTTAAATGATTCAATGTGTACACAGCCTTCCATAGGTGAGCATGTGGGGTCTCAGAGCTCATTCCCCCTTTTTTTTTTTTTTTTTCCAAGAAGTTGCTTCAGAGTGTGGTGCACTCGTTCCACAATGGCCTGGCCTGTAGTATGTGTGTTATGTCTGTTTGCCACAGGTCCAAGTCTTGGCAGCCGCGCGGGTTAACGCCGCATGGAAACACCAGTCCGGGTCCTAGGCATTGGCACTCCGGACAAGCGGCAGTGATAGATTTCGCGTCTGCAAAAGAGATCTTGAATTGACGGACTAACGCCCGAGCCCCTCGGTGAAAAAACTGGTGAGACAGAAACGCTGGACGAACTAGGTCTGGCACTGGAGGGGTCCAAGCAGGGGCTGCGAGGGCATCAGCACGCGTGTTCCCTTCACACACAAATCCTGGCAGACCGGTGTGGCTGCGAATATGCAAGATATAATACCTATGCATACGTTGGTTCACTACAGTCCATAGCATTTTTAGCAACGAAAAGAATTGTTCTGACTTTACCTCTTTGAGCAGCGCACGATCAACACGCTGCGCAACGTCTGCTACATAAGCAGAGTCCGTAACAATGTTTACAGAACAATGCCAAAATGTTTTAAAAGCAACAATGGCAGCACTAAGTTCAACCAATTGAGGTGATCCCTGTACTAAATGCACCAGTTCCTGCCATTGCCTTCCGTCAGACCAGGTAACTGCTGCTTTTCCCGATTTTCCAGAGCCGTCAGTAAAGACCGTGGGGCCTTGTACTGGGCTATCTGCTACCAGCGGCTTTTGAATCACTTGTAACTCTGAATGAGCTTGTAATAATTTGTGACTGGGAAGATGATAAGATACCTGCCCTTCAAATCCTTCCAGGGCCAATTGAAATGGTAAACTGTTTGCCATACACCAGCTTACATAATCACGTTCAATGGGAATTGTCAGTCGACCGGGGTCTCAGCCCGTGACTTGAACGCTGCGTGTGTCCTTTCGTGATTATTTTTGGTATCAGCTCAGTCTGAGTGCTCACTGGTTTTCGTGGTTGAACGGATAAAAACAGCCACTCTAGAGCATGTAGCGGATCCTGCTAGCGCTCATTCCACTGGCCCAGTAATCCCACGGGATGATAACTGGCAATGGCTACATATAAACTTGCTGGTGACTCTAAATCCACACGATGTACCTTCTTCTGCCGCATACCATTGACATATTGTGGGACTGTTTTTCATGCCTTGTGGTAATACCGTCCACTGATATCATTGACAAGACGCCATGTTGTTCCTACTAGGTATTGAAAAAGCAAATTAGCATTTATCAGTTTCATGTAAAGGAATGGTGGAAAAATTCAGATCAATAACCAAAATGTCCCAGTTTCGTGGAATCATAGTCGGAGAGGGCATGCCTGGTTGTAAGGCTCCCATCCCCTCCATCACGTCATTTACTTTTCGCAGATCCTGCAGTAGTCACCTTTTACCTGACTTTTTCTTAATCACAAACACCGGGGTATTCCAGGGGCTATGTGAAGGTTCTAAGTGACCTTGTGCTACTTGTTCTTTCACTAATTGTCAGAGGGCTACACACTTTTCTTCAGGAAGGGGCCACTTCTCCACCCAAACGGGGGTGTTTGTTAGCCAAGTTAGAGGCAGGAGCTGGTCTCTGTGCACCCTCCACAACAGTGGCCCCTATTAAAAATCCTTTTGTGTACCAATGACCACTCCCCATTGTCCCAGAACATCCCGTCCCCACTAATTCAAGGGAACATCAATCACGCACTGTTGCCATCTGACCCTCAGGGCTCCGGACTTGCACCATAAATCGGCTCTGGACACTCTGTGTCACACCACCTACTCCTGCCAGCATGGAGCCAGCCGAGCAGGCGGGCCAGGATTGAGGCCATATACATGCAGATATGACAGTCACATCTGCTCCCGTATCAATCATCCCGGTCACCTGTATTGTCAAGGGGGTTCCTTTGGCGAAGGTGATTATACAAGTTAAAGTTGGGCGGGTATTTTGTATGCTCTGAGCCCAAAAGATCTGCAGCATTCCTGTCGAAATGAACCCCTCGTCCCCTCTGATCCTGTCCTGTTTACAAGTGACTTGCGCTTGGAAAGGAATCACCTGTGCGATCTGGCTACCTTCGGAAATTGTCACAGGGGGGTAGGAGTCCATACCATCGCACAAATTTGACCCATATAGTCTGCATCAATAACTCCTGGTAAAACAAATAGACCTTGCAAGGTTACAATAGAACGTCTGAGTAATAGTGCACTTAACCCCTTTCCAATGGGTCCCACGGCATTCAGTGGAACCTTATGCACTCTGCTATTCTCTGTTGTGATTGCGGTTGCTGTGATAACATCCAGTCCGGCACTCCCTGTAGTTCGGGCTGTGAGTTGACTGCTTAGGCCTGGAACTGACTGGGAGAATTCATTTGTGTCAGCACGTCGTTCCCCCCCGCGTTCTTTCTCCAGTTTCCCTGCACTCTGCCGCTGCTTGTTATCAGCTGACCTTGAGCATTATACTTAGACCTGCACAGCTTCACAAGATGCCCCAGCTTCCCACAGCGATGACACATCAAAACAGAGTTACCTCCCCTACTCAGCTTCGACTTCTTAGGGCAGTTTTTCTTAAAGTGACCTTCTTGCCCACATGTATAACAACAATGAGCTACATTAACTGCTGCTGCAAATGTGTTTGCTAAATGCTCCATCTGAAATGTGGTGGTTCCTACTTTCCCGCAAGCATTCATTAGCTCAGTTAAGGTGCGGTTACGATTTGCCATCCCTGCAATAACTTTCCTGCAGTCCTCGGTTGCGTTGTCCTTTGCTAACTGTGACAACAATGCTTCTTTAGCAGCCCCGTTTTGTATTTGTTTTTCTAAGACATCTCTCAGCCTATCTAAAAATGACACATATCCCTCAGCTGGACCTTGTTTTATTGTGGTCCAAGATCATTGAGGAGCACCGTTATCTGGGACCTGCAACAGGGCCTGGAGGGACAGATTTTTTTCCTGTTGCAGGAATAAAGGATGCAAGCAAGCTTGCAACTGGGGAGAATTCATCGGAGGATCTCCCATCAACTGTGGTATCCCAGCCCCAAAATGGGGATCATCTTGTGGATATTCCAAATTCATCAATGCCTGTTCGTTAGCAAATCACCTCCAGTTTGCCTCAAAAAGCAACATTTGCATAGGGGTCAGTATCACTTGAGCAATCGCGCAGCAGTCGCGGGCTGTCAAGTCTCCTGTAAAAATACTACGCAATAATGATTGAACATAGAGCCCAGACCATGTTGCATACATGTAGCTCTTAACTCCTTAATCACATCCCAATTAAATGGCTCCCACTCGGGTGGGCTGTTCCCATCCCCTCGATATACGGGGCAAGCCAATACCCCGCCACCCATAGCAGCAGCGGCCCCGAAATCACCGTCCGCAACTGCGTGCTCTCTTAATCTTCTCCAGAACCTGGCCGGGCCCGGGCCAGACACAGTAACCTGGACTGGCTGCAGCATGAATAACTCCTCCATGCTGCCGCCTGACTTTCCCGACCCTCGGGCTCTGCAGCAACTATGTCCTGTTTCCATCTCTTCAGAAAGGTCTATTAAGGGTGGCTCAGTCTCAGATTCGGGTAACGGGATGGTAGAAGGATCAATGTTCCGCTGCTGTTCCCTGGGCGGTGGGGGGCAGGCTCTGGCAGCGCGGAGGGCGGTGGCGGGGGGGACTCTGGCGGCGCGGAGGGCGGTGGTGGGGTGGGCTCTTGCGGCGCGGAGGGCAAAGTCACTGTGAAAGGAGCTGTAGCCGCCTCAGTCGCCGCCTTTGCCTCTCTGTCCGCCCTCAATTGCTCCAGTGAGACTATAACTAATCTCCACGTCGTCAACGACGCAGTGGCGATCTTGTCCCCCCTTGAGGCAGCCTCAAACAGAGAAGTTCCAGCGCTTTTCCACGTACTAACTTCGAAAGCAGTCTGCGCTGTAGCTGGCAAATTATTCTTTTTACACCATTATTTACAATTATTTACACCAATTATTTACATCAATAGTCTCCAGAGCAAATGCTCATCGTATTTTACCCCTCTCTTAGAGAGGATATGTCGGAGAAGCCTTACTATCGCACTTTCTTCTTTAGAAATATTTTGGCCCATCTCCTTTTCCCCCGGCTGCTCACCTCACTGGGTGTCCCGTTGCAACGCACTTTTCTTTTCTTGCGGGTCGTCCTCCGGCCCGCCCCGGTCTTCAGTCCCGCTGAGCCATACTCCAGCCGGTGCACCACCTTCTGGGCTGTTCCCCAAACTTGCCATCGATTTACCAAATCAGTATCAGGTTGGGGTCACCATCTGAGGAGAAGAAACCCGACTCCACTCAATCCAATGTGAATCAAAGTGAAGACGCTTTAGTAAGCATAGGCTGTCCATTTTATACATTTGTACTTTCCCTGGCTGAAAGCATGTGCATTGCTATTGGTTAATATTACTGTCCACACTTCAAGCACACTCTTCTTTGATGTGTTGATTGTTACTGCTCTGCCACTGGTCCTTTTTTGATTGGCTCCATCAGTTCTTGTTTCTTCTCCTCCGTGTTCGGCTCCCCTTGACTACTCCCTCAATTCTTGTTTGCTCAGCTGCTGTTTTTCCTCATCTCTTCTCTCCAAGGTCAGCTTGTTGACACTAGCTACATGAATCTTGTCACGCAGCTAGGCCCTCACTCCATATTCTTATACTTCTGGCTCATTACATGACCATTCTCCTCCAAAAACCCCTCTACACATAGGTGCATTTTTACATATTTACAGGCAGGTAACTGCAGTAATCAAACAGGTACTTAGGTGGCAACCTTTAAGGTTTTTTTGAGCTGATCTGCTGGTACACTACATAGTACAACCCTACAGACGTTATTTCCTTTGCTACAAGGAGGTCAATATTTCTATAAAATGAAAGCAAACTATGAGCCGCTCAGTATACTTCCCACAGTCCACACAGGTAACAGACATTGTTATACTTCTACTGTCATAAGACAAATTAGTGATCTGGAGGATCAGCATAGAAGTAAAAACTAGAAAAAAAGTCCTGTAAAATCATGCAGTCCCTCTCTGTCTCAGAACACAATAAACAGGACAGGATTGCATAAATGCCTGGCCCATCTTCACTGGAGAGACAAACTGCAAAGCTTCAACTGTTTCCATCAGGAAAATATTCCAGCCATTTAAAAACTGGCAGAAAAAACACAGACCTTAAAAGTGAAGACTGTCTGACGTTCACTTTTTTGACTACATACTTGACATATAAGGCAATTTTTGATGACGTTCGTACTGCTGGTAAATGTTTTAAACTCTTATTTTATGCTGGCTGGTGTTTGTAACAAGATATGGACTTTGCTTCACAGTTCAAGTAAAGCTTGGCGTTTTCTCTAGTTATAAATCAAAAGCCTAAGCATTGCTAGTCATCTCCCCTATAGTCTTTAGGGACTTTTTTTTTTCCCCTTTTTTTTAAACTCACTTTAAATTGTGCCTCCTGTCACCATCCATCTGAGTTTTGAATGACATGATAAACAACATTCCAAGTCCTCAAGTGGAATAACAGACCATGAGTAAACTGAGCAAGGGACCAAGGCCTAGTAACCATCTCTGGTTTTAGAACCAGTTTAGTGTCTAGTCTTTACTATTAGAGGCATCTGATTTTAATGTAGCAAAAGATTCAGCTCATCACAGTAGATTTATGAGTAACTAAAGATGGAGTGAGTATAAATTTGTGTAGCTGCTCCACGAGTGACAAACTACAGGGTTCAGATTTCAGAAATACTTAGCGACCATTCATAGTTTGCTTCCACTGTTCTAAATGTCTTCATTAAAACAATTACATTATAAAGTGTTCCATAAGCTTTGAATGGCTTCAGTTAATACCTACCAATAAGAGAGATACCATAATAACTGATGGAAGCACTGAACCATGACATTACTTAGCATTTTCAGTGTTTAAAGCCTGAGGTGGGTTGGTTGGTTGGTTGTTTTAAAAACACAGAATAAGCACTTTCCTGTTCCAGACACTAAGCACGCTGTACTTGCACGCTTAACATGGATCATACATATCAAGACAGACTTTCAGTCTGAAGTCCACAATACTCAGTGTTACTCATAAGACTTTAGTCCAGCAAATAGCAAGCTACAAAAATGAGTTTTTACATATTTAAGTACATTTTAAGTGTGCATCCAGGTTCTGTTACTTGAGATCTTTGGATTCTCGCCTCTACTGCAAAGGACAGAAATTATTTTTTTTTATAAAAATCTAAACACTCTAAACACTAGAGCTTTAAAGGAGAAAAATTAGTATTGTAAGGTTCATAAAATTGCAAAAAACCTGACCATACAGTTTTCTCCACTTCAGGATACAAACCTGTACACTGGAAGAGTTTAACCATGATTTACAGTATTAAGAGGGCAGAATGGGAAATAGACTTCCTGCATAAGATTTGTGAAAGCTTCCCAGTTAGGAGCACAGATCATGCTGATTTGCATTTGAAATCACAGTGGGTTCTTTTCTACATGCAGAAATTGAACACTTGATACAACATGACCAGCCATAATTCAGGGAACTAATAAATTAATTAGTCACAGCCTACATTTGTAACAAATACAGATTTATATGTCAGTGTTCCCCAAATAATGAGTAGTAATGGAACATTTGTACATGTACAAATCGCAAACTTGCAAAATTGTTTAGATTTATGCCAAGTGATGACTAATTCTAGAAAACAGATAATGCACTGGACTGGAACTCAGACTACATGGATTAAAGCTGCTGCTCTGCTATCTGCATTCTGTGTGACCTTGGTGATATACTGTGCTATACAGGTTCTCATGCCATGCTCATCCCTCTAACATCTAAGCACCTTCCAGCTCATGAATGCCTGCATACTTGCGTTAGCAAAAGGGAAATGTGAAAGGAACAGATCTTGCACCCACACAGGAAGATATTGTCTATAGTGACACTCAGTCATTCCTAGAAAACTAAATTTTCTGGAGAAGTTTTCACTCCCTCATTTGTAAAGTATAAATTAGCTTCCTTTCTCTTCTCAGCTTAGCTAGTCATGCACCAAAATCCTCTGCCTGAAGCTCCCTGGAGGCCGTCGGCTGAAGCAAACACAGCAGTGAGATATTGGCAGAGCCTGCAGGGCTCATGGAGAATGACCAAGGCCTTTTCTGGTAACTCAGTGCTGCAGGTGTCCTCCGTGGCCGAGGTGATCAGGCTGCATGACTGGAGTTGCCTGAGGAGCTCTTTCAAAACGTCTGGGGCGTGGAGAACATCACCTCCCACATGGCCAGGGCAGTGCTGCAATCAGAGCGCTCTGTCAGCAGGGCTGCCTCGGCCACAGCAGCATGGCCTGGGGCAGCCCTGCAGGACACAGAGCCTGCCCCTTGGTCGGGATGCCCTGGGCAGCAGGAGAGGGCTGAGGTGGTGCTCCCTGTGGGGCTGGGAGGAGTGTGGTGGCGGAGCTGCGGGCTGGCTTTGGCTGGAAAGCATGGTGGGAAGGAGGGCCCTGCTCCTTGGGGGTGTCCTGCAGTATTCCTTGGGTCTGGCAACCCCCCTCCCCACAGGGAACAAGGCGCCTCATGGCTTTTGGGGCCAGTACCTGTCTCCTGGCTCAGTCTTCAACAGGCTGGTGACCACTTGCATGGGGTAACGGTCGGTCAGCAGGAGAAGAAGCGACCCCATTCTCTGCTGGGCTGGTGCCATGGTGATGCCTTCCAGGCTTTTGTGGATGCAGCCCATGATCTTTGGCACCCGGAGGGGACACGGGTGAGGATGGTGCTGTCCCTGGAGTGCAGCCTTTTCCTCAGCTGCTCTTCCCTTCCCTCTCTGCTGCCTTCAGGTGGCTTCAGATGCCCGAGACACCTGGGTTGGGAGGGAGGGATTGAGGGAGGAACAGGGCAGTCCAGCCACAGGCCACTTACATCCTTAAGCCAGAAGGCCGGGTCTCTCATGAGCACATCCAGCATCGCTCTTACTGTATCCTTCTCAAAGACGCTGGAGTCTCTCAGCGCCTCGATGGCCACAAGGACGATGTCCGTCCTCTCAGAACGTTTGAGGTAATTTGCAAACCTCTGTGGGAGGAAGGAAGGGAGAGAAGACATGTCACACTGAGTGCCCTCACGGTGCTGCTTAGCTGGACAGTGCGAGCAGCCCTGGCGAGAGATGCGGCAGTGCCCACAGGACAGCTGGCAGCAGGGGCTGCCGGCACTGCACTGGGGAGGATGAGAAGAGAGGGGCCCGGGGGTGAGGGAGGGAGGTTGGGCTCATGGGCACAGAGTGCTGGTGTACAGCGAACCGGGGCTCGCTGGTGGCCAGGAGGGCTGGAGCTGCTGCTGGGACACTGGAGCGCAGCCCTTGCATGTCCCTGCTCAGGGACAGCAGGAACCCTCTCACCAGGGACAGCCAGGCCACGCCAGCACCACTGATTCTGGATGCCTTTGCTCACGCAAGTGCCCTGCTGATGTGACGGAGAAGAGTCCCAGGAAGGGGGGAGCTCATTACCATGTCTATGGTGGTGGTCAAATGCAGCAGAGAGGTGGTCTCAGGTTTCCAGTGCAGCTGTTGTGATTTATCCTTTGGCATTGACCTGCCTGAACAGCGGAGGAAGCACAGAAGAGTCAGTAAGACATGGCAGCTCTGCCAGTAAGCTTACCAAAGCGCCCCAAGATCTGCTTGCAAGATGACAGGACATAAGTGGTCAAGGAGATTTCTGGAGGGCATCAGGAATAGCTCCTTGCTGCAAGCACCAGAGGGGCAGGCGGGGTGATGCACAGATGGATCTGCTCTTCGCTAACAGGGAAGATGTGGCTTTGGGACATGGTAATCAATGGTAGCTTTGGCTGCGGGATCCACATATCAGCGGGGTTCAAGATGCTGAAAGGAGGGAGGAAGGAGAGCAGCAGAGAAAAGATCCTGGACTTCAGGAGAGCACTGAGCTTCTGCAGCAAAATGACAGCTGGGATGCTACAGCAAGCATCTGTGGGGGCCAAAGGAGGCCAGGAAGAGAAGCAGAACGATCAGATGATGTCTGTTTGCAGAGGGATGAAGCCCACCACAATTTCTCTTACTTTTTTGCCTGCTGATGAAGCTTTCAAGGAGCATTAGAGCACCATAAGCTGCAGACATCGCTTCCTTGGAAAATGCAAAAAGGAGGAGACGTCCCAGCAGCTGCCCCAGGACTGGGATCTGGATGTCTCCATAGCAGACAGGAGTGTACGTGTCTCTTCCAAAGCAGTGGCAGACCTGGGTGAGGGAGGCAGAAGAGCAGAATGGTTGAGGGCAGGCAGCTGGGGCCAAAGCCCTGAACCCAAGAGCAGCTGCAGGCTGTTCTGGTGCACAGGGATGGGGAGATGGCCTGGCTGGAGGGTGCCTGGCTCCTTACCTCCAGTGTGGGATGCTTGTACAGCAAACTGCTCAGTATCCTAATCCTGTACAGGGCTCTCTCCCGCACAGCTGCACTCTCAGAGTCAGTGACGTTGATCAGCATCTGGGAAGAGAGAAGCTGCTGGTGTGCCCCGGGAGCAGACACCCGCTCCAGCAGAAGCAGCACTGCTCAGCTCCTGGGCTGGACTCGCACAGGCCATCAAGGCTTCCTCTCATCTTGAGCAAAGCCTGTAGTGGGGTTCCTGTCCCTAAGGTCCCTCTCAGGCTTGGGAGAGATCCCCCGGGCCAACCCTGTGGCCCAGGCAGGAAGGCAGATGCCACCCCCTGCAGCCACTGTGCTCCAGAAGAGCCTGGTGGGCAGTCCCTGGTTCCCCAAAGGAGGTGGGCACCCTCCCTGCTGTATGCTGTCTCCGCATGGCTCTGGGGTGGGGAACATCCACTCAGGAGTGGACAATCCCTTCCCTCCAGGGTGAGCAACAGCCCCACTTACTGCATGTGCCAAACCTGAAAGATGTTCTGCAGCTCCTCGCTGACTCTGGAGGCAGGAGAGCTGAGCACCATCGTCTGGAGCATGATGTCCATGGCAACCAGGGTCTACAAGGGGGACAAGGAGTTGTAGCAGTGTTTTCTGCTGTCCCTCCCACCCCCACGAGACTGATCTGAACTCCCAGAGCCAAGCGAGGACTCCCACACTGCCTCGTGGTGCCTGGGAGAGACCCAGGGGCGGACAATCTGCTGCGTGCAGAGCAGCCTGCAGCCCTGGCCATGGCCAGGCCCACGGGAAGTGGGGAGAGGGATGAGGGTGGGAAAGCAAAGCCGAGCCCCTGCCCTGCCTTGGATCTCTGGTGATACGGCAGCACGGGGTGGCCAGGGAGCAGCCCAGAGGGATGGGGGCTCCTGCAGCTCACCCAGCACTTACC
Organism: Nyctibius grandis; assembly: GCF_013368605.1. Lineage (NCBI taxonomy): Eukaryota > Metazoa > Chordata > Aves > Nyctibiiformes > Nyctibiidae > Nyctibius > Nyctibius grandis. The sequence continues at coordinate 33,103 of NW_027167614.1, forward strand.
TTGCAGTAGAGCTCAGTGTCCATGTTCTGCATTTCCTCTTCTGGAGGAAGGCACAAGACACTTGTGAAGCAGACACGTAGGAGGCTGTTCTTTTTGCCCTCCAGCGCCATCTCCACTGAGCTGCAAAGAGAGAGAGGGGCCAGTCGGCCACTGGTGCTGGGAGCAGTGCCCCGAGGCCTCGTGCAGGTGGACATGGAGCTGTGGGGCAGGGGTCCCCAGGAGGGATGGGCAGGTACCTCAAGGCGGCGATGGCAAGCATGGCTTGCTCCCGCAATGCAGTGCACAGTTGGTCCCTGGGCTCCTCTTCCAGCAGCACCTGCAGAGCACAACCGGGATGGGACCTCCAGCTGCCAGCACCCAGTGCCACCAGACCCTCACCCTGCCCAAGCTCTGTCCTCACAGGGTGCTGGTGCCCGGGGGCCTTGCCCCCATTCCCCAGAGCTGTTGGGTGTCCCCTCACCTTGATAATGTCTGCCAGATTGTATCCACAGCAGAAGTCATTCAGGCCCTCTGACAAGCCACAGCACTTTGCAGTTCTGCACAGTTTGCAGATGCTCTCTAGAAACTTCATCTTCTGTTCCTCCTCCTGGCAGCCCGGGGACAGAGAGACAAAGAGAGTGTGAGGGGGGGGACACACGGCCAGTGGGGCAGGAGTACTGGGGGTGCAGTGCCGTGTGGGAGAAGGAGCTCTGCCCGGCCAGCACACCTCCAGCAGCCCGGCATGCAGGCAGCAGAGGCCAGCGCAGCCGCGCTCGACATGGTCACGGTTACCATTCGTGGGCTGCTGACAAAGGCCACGATGAAGTCCACGGCGTCCTGCTCCTCTCTGTACACAGGCAAAAACCTGGCATCTACCAAAGAGGGAGAGCAGGGAGGGCTGTAGAGAGGGTCTGGTGGCAGGAGAGCCGAGGAAGGAGCCCTGCCCTCCGTCCAGCCCCGTGCCCGCTGCCCTGGAACAGCCTTCCCGTGTGTGTCAGGGCTGGAGGGTGCCCAGCAGACGGGCTGTGGTGCTGGAGCACGGCGCAACGGGGAAAGGCCCCCGTGCACCGGGCTGAGGAACTCACTCGCGGATGGGCAGGAAAGGTCCCTGTCCCCCAGCATTGCTGCCTCCGGCCAGCCCAGCTGCCTCGCGCGGCCTGTGCCCTGGAGCAGGAGCCGGGTCCCCTCTGCTCCCTCCCTCCCTGGGAGAGGCTGTGCTGGGGCCAGCTGCCAGCCCTGAGCAGCCCCGGCATTCAGGCAGCATCACGCCCATCACCCGCAGGACCCCCGCTGCCAGCGAGCCAGGGAATCATGACCCCGGCGTCGAGCAGAGTGCGCTCACTGGCCCCAGCCCTGCCCAGACCGACGGGGCCCCTCACTCACCAATATGCAGTGGCTGCACCGTGGTCACCTCGTGGGGCTGTGAAGGAGGTCTGCCCTCCCGGGGAGCCCTGACCGCCTCCCAGGCCACCCTGGGGCGGCTGGGGGGTCTCCTCTCCATCGCGCTGGACGGAGGAGAGGGCTGCCCTCGGGGGCTCCTCTCCAGCTCCTCGCTCCTGCCCTGTCTCTCTGCCATTCTGCGTGACAGAGTTAAGGAGTAGGAGTAGGGAAGGGGGAAGCTTCAGCGAAATGCCTTGGCTCTGGGGGGCTGCCGGGGGTGGCGGGGAAAGACGTGGGCTGCTCTCGGAGGCTCCTCACCAGCTCCTCGCTCCCGCCCTGTCCCATCGCCGTCCTGCCGGACACTGCGGGCTGGGGGCCGCAGCTGTGCAGACCACGTGCGGCGCCGGGGGGTGTCACCAAGTGAGGTCACAAAGGGCCCCTTTATGACCTTTGCGTGCACGGGCGTGGCCATACCATCCATGGCAACACCAATCCCACCTCCTCGTGCTGTGCACAGGACACAACATTTAAGGCAATACTCGCCCAAGTTGATGATGCCGGCCGTGTTTGGTGGTAGGTCAGCGGGGCTTGCACAGCCTCGAGGCCTTTTTCTTTTCCCACGCTGCCCCTAGAGATTTCATCAAATCATGGAATTGTTTTGGTTGGAAAGGACCTTTAAGATCATCAAGTCTAACCATCAACCCAACACTACCAAGTCCACCAATAAACTATATCGCTCAGCACGGCATCTACTCATCTTTTAAATCCCTCCAGAGATGGTGACTTCACCACTGCCCTGGGCAGCCTGTGCCAGTGCTTGACAACCCTTTCAGTGAAGACACTGTTCCTGATATCCAATCTAAACCTCTCCTGGTGCAACTTGAGGCCGTTTCCCCTCATCCTATCGCTTGTTACCTGGGAGAAGAGACTAACACACACCTCCCTAAAACCTCCTTTCAGGTAGTTGTAGAGAGCGAGAAGGTCTCCCCTCAGCCTCCTTTTCTCCACACCAAACACCCCCAGGTCCCTCAGCCGCTCCCCATCACACTTGTGCTCCAGACCCTTCACCAGCTTTGTTGCCCTTCTCTGGACTCGCTCCAGCACCACAATGTCTTTCTCATAGTGAGGGGCCCAAAACTGAACACAGGATTCCAGGTGTGGCCTCACCAGTGCCGAGTACAGGGGGATGATCCCTGCCCTGGTCCTGCTGGCCACACTAGTTCTGACACAAGCCAGGCTGGTGGTGGCCTTCTTGGTCTCCTGGGCACAATGCTGGCTTATATTCAGCCACCATTGACCAACACCCCCAGGTCCTTCTCCAGCCACTCTTCCCCCAGCCTGTAGCAGTGCGTGGGGTTGTTGTGCCCCAAGAGCAGGTCCCGACACTTGGCCTTGTTGAACCTCATACAGTTGACCTTGGCCCATTGATCCACCCTGTTGAGATCCCTCTGCAGAGCCTTCCTGCCTTCCAACAGATCAACACTCCCACCCAACGTGGTGTCATCTGTGAACTTACTGAGGGTGTGCTCGATCCCCTCATCCAGATTATTGGGACCAGTTCTGTTCAATATCTTTATCAATGATCTGCACAAGTGACCGGCCGCCAACTGGAGTTAACTCCATTCACCACAACTCTTTGGGCCCCGCCATCCAGCCAGGTTTTTACCAGCGAAGCGTTTGCCCGTCCAAGGCATTTGGCTCAGGAGGGCAAGAAGCCGGGAGGGGACTTGGCCGGGACAGATGAGATGGGGCATAACCCACACCGTGGGACATCATGCTCAGCAGTATCCGCTTGAATGTCCCCCAGGAAGAAGGAGGAACCTTTGGGTGACGGGGCTTGTCTTACAAAGCCACCACTACGTCTGAGGGAACCCTGCTTCCCAGCAAGGGCTGGACATCCACCTGCCAGGGCAAGCGGTGAATGAACTCCTTTTTTTTTTGTTGGCAAATTTGTTGCTTGAGGACCCACAGATTACAGCTTCAGTGTCCTGACGCATGTGGCGTTATCTCACTGTGACACTGCATCTTCAGATGCCTTTGATATCAGTCTCTTATTTCTGTAATGCTGCACAAAGTGTAATGTAAGTGGCCGACGGATGAATTATGTGAATGTGTCTGGTCGAGTCATTTTAATTAATATTGAGCAACAAAATGGTCATTTTGTTTTGAGGGATACGGTCAGGTCGAGATGGGCCCAAAGTGTAGGTTTTGAAATAGCTTTTACAAAGCCCGCAAGGAGCTGGTGACCTCAACTCAACAACCTCCCCTCTGCCAACCTCATTGGTCGGGTGACTTTTTGTGTGTGTGTTTGTTGTTTTGATACTTGGCTTCGAAAGGAAAACTAAGAGAAAACACATTAATAGCTTTTATTTATGAAACCTCAAGAAATGGAATGGGAAAGTGTTGACAGGAGAGGCTTGCAAGCTGAGTGACTGGCTTGTGTCTTTTAAGGTGATTGTGTCGCAACTTAGCGATTAACGGAAGGAAAAGTCTATTATTTCCTAAGACTGTCCCGTTAACAGACTCGAGATCTTTCTCCCGTTTGGAGAAGAAAGAATGGAGCAAGAAGAGTTACCCGGCAGACAGCCGAGAGGTGTTTAACTACCCCGCGGTTAAGCGCTATGTTTTAAATTAGTCCTACTAACTGCCAGAGTACGAGGAGGTTTTTTGATATTTTTGTGAGGTGCAGATTTGCCGAGGCCTCTGTTCTCGTTTTGAGTCTCAAACGTAAATGGAGTAAAAAGTAATTGGAAGAGATTCTGTTGTCAGGTGTGTCTGTGACAGTGAGGTAAGAGCGGGTCCGCTCTGCCCGCCCGGGAGGCCCCGACTCTATGGTCGCGGTGAGACATTCCTTCTGCGTATCTATGGTCCCCGCGGGGCCCCTCTGCCTACCCGGGAGGCCCCGACTCTATGGTCTCGGCGAGACATTCCTTCCGCGTCTCTATGGTCCCTGCGGGTCCGCTCTGCCCGCCAGGGAGGCCCGACTCTATGGTCGCGGCGTGACATCCCTGCTCTGCGACATCGTGACATCCGAGGTCTGCGCTCCTGCGGCTGGTGGGGGGGTGGGGCAGAAGCGGCACCGGGCTCGCCGGGAGGGTTTTGGGGCCGAGCCCGTGTCCGGGTGGGGGCGAGCAGGGGCAGCCCCGTCCGGCTCTCAGCTGCCCGGTGTTGGGGCCAGGCAGGCTCTGTCGCTGCCGGCGCGGGTCGGGCAGCAGCGGCGGCGCGGGGGGGCTCTGGCGGCGCCGGGCGGGTCCTGGTGCCCGCACGGGGTGGTGGTGGGGGGAAAGGCCCCGGCTGCTGCCGCCGGGGGGTCCGTGGGGGCGGGCAGGTCTGCACTCTCGGGGCGGCTGGGCCCGGCTCCCCGCGGGGGATTTTGGGCCTCGGGGGGCGGGCGCGGCGGTGCAGGCGATGGCGGAGAAGTAAAGCCACAAGGGTGATAATAAAGCGCCGGCCGGGTTGCGGTGGTGCTGCCCCGCAGAGACGTGGGGCCGGGCCCTGCGCGGTTCCCGAGCGCTCCCCAAAACTGCCCGTGGGGCCCTGGGGGCGCAGGGCTGCGGGGTGGCTGCAGCCCCCTCACCCCTCGGCGTCGCACGTGGGGGCTGCAGGGGGGGTCAGAAAGCAGGCGGGGTGAGCTGCTTGGGGGCCCGAATAACGGAGGCCAGGTGTTGTGTTCCTGGGACTCGGGGACAGGCTCACGCGGCTGATTTGGGGGGCTCAGGAGCAGATGTGAGCGGTGCGTTTTCGGGAGCTGACAGAGGGGACTCGGTGGTGTGGTTTTGGGGTCGGCAGCAGAGGCCGAGCGCTGCGTTTTTGGGGCTCGAGAGCAGGCTCGGCAGCTGGGTTTTTGGGCTCCGCAGCGGGCGCTCCGTGAGCTGGTTCGGGGGCCAAAAGCGGAAGGCAGATGGGCCCTTTGTGCGGGGGAGTGGGAGGGCGTCGGGGGGCCGCGTGGGAAAACAGCGGGTGGGCAAGGTGCGTGGACGTTGCCCGGAGGCGGGGGTCCGGTCACGTCGGAGCCCGAAGTTCGGTAGGCCGGCACGCAGCGGGCCAGCCGAGCTGAACGTCCGACGTGGTCTCCGGGGGCCAGGGTGTTTTTCAGACCCTGTACGCCTTCTTTGAGTCTTGTTCTTCTTTGTGCGCCACTTTAGAACGGATATTAACTAAACCATAATACAAACTAATCCGTATTTATATGATGTACAGCTACGAGGTTTTACAGGAAAAGTGCCGATGTGACAGCGATTGCTTTCGGACCTTGCCGTAGCCGGGCTGTTGGACGTAGCTGGAGCTTGCGAGGAGAAGGAGCCGAAGCGAACCGGGGCTTCAGTGCAGAGCTGGAGCTTCGATTAGCCGGAACTGGAGGGAGCGGGAGCCGGAATGAGACGCAGGGCATCCGCCGTCCGGAGCGTGCGTTAGCCAGAGGCCAAGTGAGCCGCAGCTGCGACGAGCGTGAGCGTCTCTTGGCCGGAGTGTCCGTCGGCCGGGCCGCGCTCCCGGCACGGCTGAAGAGCGGCCGGCCGCGGGCAGGGCTGTCCTCAGCAAGGAGCTGCGAGCAGCGGGGAGGTGAGTTGCCCTTCTGCCGATGGGGAGCCCGGCCTCTTCCCTCGGGGACCAAATCCGCGCCACGCGCCTCCATCTGCGTGGAGGGTCTCTCGCGGTCCCCTTCCCGAGGGCAGAAGCGAGGTGTGGGTCCCCTGTCTGTGCCAGGGCAGCCCTGCTGCGAGGGGGATCGGGCAAGGCGGCGGCGTCTCCCCAGTACCTGGCAAAGGGGAGAGAACCCGTCCGGTGGGAGCTCCCGGGGCGCGTGGCCTGGTCCGGCACGGCCACTCTGGCAGAATCCTTCGCCGTTGGCTGGGTGTGACAAACCGGTTCACTTTCTGCCTGCTTTTTTTAGGAGGGGGAGGGTTTTATTATTGTTTTTTCCGCACAGAAGCAGTTTCCAAGGACAGGTGGATAGGAGACAGCCTGCCTCTCCGGGTGAGGAAGGCTCCTCCTAGTGTGATCCTCCGCAGATTCAGTCACCCACGTGCACGGCAGGGTCTGCGTGCCTGACCAAAAGCACAGTACGGCCACGTAGCGTGGGTGTGTGTGAGGCTGTGTATCTGGGAAGCCTCGTGTTGTAAGAGCTGTATGACACCAATCTGTTCTCTTAGGTGGATAAGAGTCAAGTGACCAGAGCCAGAGAGGAGGAAGGGAGGCAGAGAGAGAGGAAGACTCATCCGAACTGTCAGATTTTCCCAGCAGCTCCAAGGGCGGAAGCCGTGGTGAGTCCTGGACCCTTGGGGCCGTGTCGCCCCTCTTCTGTGTCCCAGTCCTTCCCTGCCCCACCTTCTCTTTCTCTCACAGCTGTAAGTTTTTCGCTTCCCTGCGTCTCTTCCTCTCTCGTTCTCCAAGTCCCTCTCTTTCTCTGTTGTTCTGCCTCTCTGCTTTATTTTTCTCTCTGCACTTCTGTCCTGTTCCCTGTCCCTCTTTTTTTCATCCTCTGTCCTGCAGCCCATCACTGTTTTTGTCTTTCTCCATCTGTCTGTCTTCCTGTCCCATTTTTTTTTAATTCCTCCCCATCTGCCCGCCCCCTGTCTGGCTCCATGTCCCTATTTCTAATTTCCTCTGTCTCTGCCCTGTATTCTAGATACACTTTTCTTTCTTGTATTATCTTATTCCACGTTCCTGTCTCTATGTTTTAATTTCTTCCTCTTCTGTCCCATAGCCTGGTTTTGTCTTCATCGTTCTCTGTCTGGCTCCCTGGCCCTATTCTTTAATTCCTCTGTCTCTCCCCTTCAGCTCACTGAGGTTTTTTGGTATTTCTCAGTCTCTGTCTGTCCACCTCACTGTCCCCTTTTTTAATTTCTCCATCTCTGCCCTGTGACCCATCAGAAATCTTTGCTTTTCTCCATCTTTCTCAGTCCAGTTCCCCCTCCCTTCCTCCTCTCTGGCCTGTAGACCATTGCAGTTTCTTTTCCCCTCTGCCCCCCCCGCCCCTCTCTCTCTCTCTCTCTGGGTAGCTCGCTTTCCCTGTTTTTAATCCTTTCCTCTCTGCCCTGCAGGGAGGGGGAGGAGGTGCTCCAGGCACCAGAGCAGAGATTCCCCTGCAGCCCTGGTGACGCAGGTTGTCCCCCTGCAGCCCGTGGAGGTCCGCAGTGGAGCAGATGTGCACCTGCAGCCCACGGAGGACCCTTCACTGGAGGCGGGGTGTACCCAAAGGAAGCCATGACCCCGTGGAGCGCCTGTGCTGAAGCAGGCTCCTGTCAGCATCTGTGGCTCCATGGAGAGCCGGCGAGCCGGCCCCCTTACCCATTGAAAGTTTGAGAATAGGTTGAGATCGTTTCGGCCCCAAGACCTCTCATCATTCGCTTTACCGGGTAAAACTGCCCACGGCCGAGTGCCAGCTATCCTGAGGGAAACTTCGGAGGGAACCAGCTACTAGATGGTTCGATTAGTCTTTCGCCCCTAGACCCGGGTCGGACGACCGATTTGCACGTCAGGACCGCTACGGACCTCCACCAGAGTTTCCTCTGGCTTCGCCCTGCCCAGGCATAGTTCACCATCTTTCGGGTCCTAGCACGGGCGCTCACGCTCCACCTCCCCGGCCGGGCGGCGCGGGCGAGACGGGCCGGTGGTGCGCCCGGGGCTTTCTCGCGGCGGCGCCGCCCCGGGATCCCACCTCAGCCGGCGCGCGCCGGCCCTCACCTTCATTGCGCCGCGGGCTTTCGTCGACGGCCCCTGACTCGCGCACGTGCTAGACTCCTTGGTCCGTGTTTCAAGACGGGTCGGGTGGGTAGCCGACATCGCCGCGGACCCCGGGCGCCCGGGCGCGGCCGCGCGCGGCCCGGCGGCGCCGCGCGGTCGGGGCGCACTGAGCGCAGTCCGCCCCGGTTGACAGCGGCGCCGGGGGCCGGCGGGCCCGGCCCCCAGCCCCCCCCTCGCTCGTGTGCCGCGGGCGCGCGCGCGGAGGCGCGGCCCCGCACCGCCTCGGGGGGGCGGGGGAGGGCGCGGCGGCGGTCCTCTCCCTCGGCCCCGGGATTCGGCGAGACCTGCTGCCCGGGGGCTCTGACACCCGCCGCCGCTCGCGCGGCGCCGGGCCACCTGCCCGCCGGAGGCCTTCCCAGCCGACCCGGAGCCGGTCGCGGCGCACCGCCGCGGAGGAAATGCGCCCGGCCAGGGCCGGCCGCCGGCCGGGCGGCGGTCCCCGCGCCGGCCCGCCCCTCTCCGTGGAGAGGAGCCCATGCTGGAGCAGGTGTTACGGCAGGACCTGCGGCCCCGTGGGAGGGACCCCACGCTGGAGCAGAAGAAGAGCGCGAGGAGGAAGGAGCGGCAGAGACAATGTGTGATGAACTGACCGCACCCCGGCCCCCTTAGTGGATGTGAAGGAGCAACAGGTGCCTGTATATGAAACAGTCTCCAGAAAATCAGACGATCCTTACAATCTTGATTTCACAGATCCAGACATACAGTCCAATTTATACCCACCATTAACACCGGTAAAAGAAACGGCTGCAGCCGTCTCTTCGGTGCAGGGGGTCTCGCAGCCGGCAGCGGCTACGGCCAGAGCACAGTTAACACCAACAGCTCCTCTGTATCCTGCGTCTGCCGAGCCACCTATTGGCTTTGCTGAAAAGGTACCAGAGTCTCGTGTAACGAAATACAAAACGCTGGCAGAAAAATGTAGAGAGGAAGCTGCTCGTAAAGGAGATTTTGCCATGCTGACGGTGATGCCGGTAATCTATCGCCCAAATCGTTCCCCTGAGTATCACTACCTTACTTATGAAATGATTAAGGAAGTACGGGCTGCGGTGAGAGACTATGGTTTGCACAGTAACTATACTTCAAATTTAATAACAGTCGTTGGGGAACCCTATACTATGACTCCACATGATTGGAAGTCACTTTTACGGATGATTTTAACACCTGCACAATATTCAGTGTGGCTGGCAGAGTACCAGGAGGCTGCTTCTGCAGACACTTTGGAAAATAGGCAAGAATATTTGGGAGTTAATCAGTATGCGACACCAGAGGTACAGGCACGGCTACCTCGGCAGCATTTACAGCAGGTCTCTGCATTGGCTTTAAAGTGCCTGAAACGCGTTCCGGAGGCAAGGAAACGCCAGCCCTCATTTGCGGCAGTCAGGCAAGGAGCTCAAGAACCCTATGTTGCATTTATTGAGTGTTTACAAAGAGCATTGAGCAGGCAGATTGATGATGAAAATACAGTAGAAACGCTGTTATTACAATTGGCTTATGAAAATGCAAATGCAGATTGTCAAAAAATTTTGGGCCCTCTAAAAAACTCTTACAAAAGCATAGCAGAATTTATTAAAGCCTGTCAGAACGTGGGTTCTGAAGAGCATAAAGCTACTTTACTTGCAAGTGCCTTGGCTCAGCAACTCGTTGTGGGATGAGCAGAAATGAAATGTTTTGAGTGTAATCAAATGGGACATATTAGAAAGAACTGCCCAAAGCTGACAGTAAAGAAAAAAGATGAGCAGAAAGGATCAAACAGACCCAGAACACCCAGAGGATTATGTCCTAAGTGTAAAAGGGGCTATCATTGGAGCAATCAGTGTCGATCAAGGTTTGATAAGGATGGAAACCCCATGCAGGGAAACTGGAGGAGGGGCGCGAGGCCCGGTGCCCCCCAATACAACAGGGTCTGTTGTGCACATGCACAGTCCGAGAATCCGATAAACGGACAGTCTCAGAACTCGTTGCTGGCACAGCCGGCAGCGCCGGGTTGGATCTGGCCTCAGCCACCGATACAGAATTGAATGATAAAAGGACTAAGACCATAGATACCAATGTATATGGGCCTCTCCCTTCGGGACTGGTAGGACTGATTTTTGGGCGTTCTTCTGTGGGAAAGCAAAATATATTTGTCATACCAGGAGTTATTGATTCAGATTATATGGGCCAAATTAAAATCATGTTATGGACATCAGAACCACCTTGTTTTATACCTAAAGGTCAGTGTGTGGCACAGTTGCTATTGATACCATATACTGTGCCGGCGGCTAACCCAAATCCACGCGGCACAGGAGGATTTGGCAGTACTAATACACCACAGGTGTTGTGGAATCAAAAGGTAACTAATGATCGGCCTATACTCACAATAAAAATTGATGGACGGTTATTCACAGGTCTGTTAGATACTGGAGCAGACGTGTCCACCATCAGCAAAAATGACTGGCCGTCAGATTGGCCTCTTAAACAAGTAGCTGCTGCTGTGAATGGTGTAGGAGGGTTGCAAATTCCATTGCACAGTGCACGTACTCTGTGTGTGGTGGGCCCTGAAGGAAAAACAGCAACCTTAGTTCCTTTTGTTCTTTCTGTTCCTTTTACATTGTGGGGACGTGATCTTTTAGCTCAGCGGGGAATTGTATTGTCAGCTATGATGGCGCATTTAACCCAAGGGTCACTGATCTCTCACCCCAGCTCAAACTGACTTGGCTAACAACAAAACCGGTTTGGGTAAATCAGTGGCCCCTTAACGGAGAGAAACAAAAACGGGCAGAGGAATTAGTAAATGAACAATTAAGGGCTGGACATATCGTACCCTCAACTAGTCCTTGGAATACCCCTATATTTGTGATACCAAAGAAATCTGGCAAATGGCGATTATTGCAGGATCTTAGAGCTGTCAATGCAGTAATGCAGCCCATGGGAGCTTTACAGCCAGGTACACCCAGTCCAGCAATGATTCCTTCTGACTGGCAGTTATATATAATTGATTTGAAGGACTGCTTTTTTACTATACCTCTCCATCCTGACCATCAGCCACATTTTGCTTTCTCTGTACCTTCGATTAATAATCAGGCACCTATGAAAAGGTACCAATGGACGGTTCTCCCACAGGGCATGATGAACAGTCCCACAATTTGTCAGTTAGTGGTCTCTGCTGCAATAGAGCCGACTCGAAGTGTTTTTAAACGGTCTCTTATTTACCATTATATGGATGACATTCTCATTGCAGCTTTGACACAGACAGAACTGATGAAAACTGTAAATCATCTAAAAGAGTCTTTACAACAATTTGGGCTTCATATTTCCCCAGAAAAAATACAAACAGAACCGCCCTGGAAGTATTTGGGATGGGTACTGTTTACCAGAACCTTACAACCACAACAACTTCGTTTGGTAAACAATATCTCTATATTAAATGATTTGCAGCAACTACTAGGGAGCCTTTCGGCTTCAGGCCCTTGCATCCTCGGTCTCAGAGTCTGTGCCTTCCTTCCTTCCGCACGCCGGAGCCGGTAGCACAGCCCTCACAGGCTGAATGCAGAGGGAGGCTCTTCCACTAGAGGCCTCAGGATCAGCAGGGTTTGGGTCGCCAGGGAGGCGACGGAGGGCGTGCTGTCCTTCTCCGCCTCTTGAAGGGCTGTGACGGGAAAGAAGAGAGCCGCTGTCAGAGCCCGGAGCCGCGGGGACCTCCGGAGCCCCTCCGGCCAGGGCCACCCTGGCCCCCCCAGCTCTTCCCAGGGCCAGCAGGGAGGCGGAGGCACGGGCACCAGCCGCAAGGTGCTGCCCACTGATGGCCCGCACGCCCCTGAACTCTCCCTCTGCTCTGCCTACACTGCCCCTCACCCGTGCAGGGAGCAGACCCTCCCTGGCCGGGGCAGCGACTGGTGCTCCCTACCCAGGTCCATCCTCCTCCCCGCCACCCCCACAGACAGCCCGCTGCCCTCACTTACCCCCGCAGATGACCTGGAGCTTCTCCGGGTGCCCATCCCTCATCTGCTGCCCAAGGAGCCCTAGGCACACACAGCCCATCACACATCCCGCTGGCCTGCCCGCCCCAGCAGCCCAGCTCCCCACACCAGCCCCGCGCCCTCCTCCCCTCAGGCCAGGCTGAGCCCAGGGTGGTCCCCTGCGCGTGAAGCTCAAGTAGGCTGTGAGGGACCCAGCGAAGCTCCCCCCAGGCCTCCCTGTGCGGGCAGGCGCGGGAGAGGATGGCAGGGAGCCCCGCGGGGCAGGGAGGGACCCCCGGCGGGGTCGTGGCTCACCGATGAACTTGATGGCCGCCTCGCGCAAGGGCTCCTGTGTGTTATAGAAATTTTCACATAATTAATGTAAAAGTTCTTAGGGAGACAAGGATCAATAAGGGTGAAATAGAATGAAGAATAGAATAATTAATATAAGTCTATCTGAATAAACACAGGTGGGCTTTCACAATCCACGAATATTGTTCTCAGACCTCCTTGTGTAATCCTGACCTATGACTGAACAAATCATCAATCAAAGCTTAATGAGTAGCTAAGCAGGAGTAGGCCTAGAAGTATTACCTTCTGATGATTTTAGTAAAAGGGATGTATGGTTAACCTTTTCTTTACCTTAAAAGAAATATAGGACACTTAGAAATAAAAATTAGTATAGATAAGGTTTTAAATATAACTTTAGTTGTTTTTAAGGTTGAATGTTTAGGAGACACTGGCGGTGGGAACCGGACTCTGGTCAACCTGGATCAGGACGGGACGCTGATCACGGCAAGAACATTAAGGACACCGATCACAGCATGAACATTGAGGACGGGGTGTTGACCAGAGTCGGAGCAGAACCAGAACATAAAGATCAGCGTACCAATGGAAAAGAATGGACTTTTGTGGACTCTTGACGAAGGAAGAAAGAGGAATTGAAATAGTTAGTGGATTATTAACAGAAGCTTATGAATTGTTTATGATGTAATTGATTATTAGTTTCTATATAAACCGATAGTGAATTTGAGTCAGGTACCATTCACTGCGGTGGGGGTCCAACTCTGAGTTGTTTAATAAAACCAGCAAACCTAGAGACCCGGACTCTGCCAATTTTCTTTAACAGAATTTGGCACCCCAGATGGGACTCTAGGACACTGCTCCGATTCTCTGAGCATTCCCGTCTCCAACGCCTAATTGCTGGCAACAAGGGTGAGTTCACCTGGTGGTCTTGGGAGCGGGTATACTCAGACACTAGGAGCCTGTGTGTTTAAAATTGCTGAGAAATTTTTGAAACAAAGGTACCCCGGGAAATTAAGGAAAAGATAAAATGGGAATTGGACCCAGCACTGAAAGGGGGACGCCCCTTGCTGAGGTTTTGGAGAATTGGAATAGAATCCCATTGACCGGGACATGTGGGAAAAAGAGATTTATTTTGCTGTGTCAAGAAGAATGGCCATTTTTAACTAGGATCCGAGGTGGAGGACCTAGAGGCATCTGGCCCTCTAAAGGGACCTTTGATGCACAAAGTTGGAATTTTTAAGGGTAATCCTCGAGGATGAAGGGAGTCAAGATATTGATTTTTGGTATATTTGGTATTATTGGGCAAATGCAAAGAAAGGCAAAAAGAGCCTAAACGAGTGAAACCTTCCATTCCTTCAGCGCCCGTGCTGGAGGAATCGAATTCTTTCACTGACAAGGGATTTGGCATGTATCCCATGAGGCTGGAATACATCCCAAACCCTAGAGCTGGACCTGGAGCTCCGCCAGAGGTTCCACCAGTCCAAGCTGTTGTGAGACATGAACCTTGGAAACAAGGAGATTTAGTAAACTGGCAATCAAAATGCCACACATCAGAGAGGATGCTGAAAAATGTGCTCAGATGCTATCTGGCATTTTTACTGATTATTCTCCAAATTGGAATGATGTAAAGACCCTCATGAGAGAGCTCTTTACAGCAGAAGAGAGGGAAAAAACCTTACAAAAGGATCGGGAAATTGCACAAAGAGGTCAAGCTCAAGGGCTACAGCCCTGGCCCGATCAAAACCCAAATTGGAATTTGGCCACTGAGGATGGTGCCAGACTCCAACGAGAAGCCTTACAGCAACTGGTGGAGGCTGTTCGGCAAGCTGGCGAAAAAAAATTACTAATTGGACAAAGGTAATGGAATGTAGGCAAAAACCTGATGAACATCCCAGTGATTACTGGAGTCGGTTAAAAGCTACTCTCCTGAAATAGGGAGGAATGACAAGGGACAATTTTCAGGAACCCCTTGCAATCAGTGTATTTGTGGATCAATCTGCATCTGATATTAATAAATATTTCAAGAAACATATGCCAGGGTGGCAAGGCGAAAGCCTCACAAAGATACTTGGTATTGCCACCTTTGTATATGATGGGAGAAGTGAAGAGCAAAAGAAACAAGATCAAAGAAAAGAGAGAAAGGAGAGAGAGAGAGAGATCAACCTTTCGGCACCGCAACTACTCAGAATTACCAGCGCGGCAGGAGAAGAGGTTTTTCACAAGGTTGTGGAAGGGGAGACCGAGGAAGACAAAGATTCATTCCCTCTCGAACTGATACTCTGGAATGTTTTTTTTACTGTGGTAATTTAGGGCACATCGTCCAGTGTTGTCCTCTGAGACCACCTTCCAACAATGGTGGGAGAGACGGAGCGGAAAGACTGGGGCATCCACATTCTCACTGAGAAATTTATGGATCAGGACTCTGAGATTAAGGTAGGTAACGAGGGACTTATCACAGCTAAGGTAAATGGCATTCCTGTTAAATTCTTAATAGATACTGGTGCAACTTTATCATTGTTAAATTTTCATGTGTCACAGCTGTCTGATGAATTTGTAAAGGTTACTGGAATTTTGGATGAAGAGAAGTTACCGCTTTCTCTTCCCCTTCCTATTGTTTTTGATGATCGTTTGATATGAGGTTGATTTGTTATTTTGCCAACTTCTCCTATTTCACTATTTGGGAGAGATTTATTACAGGAATTGGAAACATGCATAGATTTAACTCCCAAAGGAATTTGATTGATCATAATGGGAATGCAAACTATAGAAATTCAAGAAGGTGAGCTTAAAATCCCAAAAGACTTAAAGAATGTACCTTAAAAATTATGGAGTCTCTCCGAAGATGATATTGGACTGTTAAAATCTGCAGAACCAGTAGTGATCAAAACAAAAGGAGGGACTCCCCCGTCTATTAGGCAATACCCAATTGTGACAGAAGCTATCCCAAGTATTGGAAAACAAATAAAATCATTTTTGGAAAAGGGGATTTTAAAAGAATGTCAAAGTTACAAAGATGGGGATAGAATATAGATTTGTATTTGTAATTGTTCCCCATCCAGTAGTACCTGATCCAAATTTGATTGTTACTCAAATACCTATTTGGGGAAAATTTTACACTGTATTGAATTTGACTGGAGCTTTCTTTAGCATACCTGTGGCTGAGGAAAGCCAGCACATATTTGCCTTCACTTGACAAGGGAAACAATTAACTTGGACTCGGTTACCCCAGGGATTTACAAGCTCACCAACTATATTCTCCCAAATTTTGAAAGGGGATTTGGCTGATCTGTTTTTTCCGTGTAAGTCTGAATTGATACAATATGTAGATGAGTTATTGTTAGTATGTCGTTCAAGGAAGGATTGTATTACAGATACTCGGTATTTGTGTAATAAATTGGTTGTAAAAGGTCACCGAGCATCTCCATCAAAATTGCAGTCCATCAAATGGGGTCCGGAGAGGCAAAAAGCTTTTACAACTCTGAGATGTGCCTTAATGCAAGCACCGGCTTCAGGTTTACCAGATTATAGTAAACCTTTCAAATTATATTGTGATGAGCGAAAAGGAAACGCTAGAGGAGTTTTAGTCCAAACTTTAGAACCACATGAAAGACCAGTAGCATATTTTTCTGCTCAGTTAGATCAGGTTATACAAGGAACACCATTTTGTATAAAATCAGTAGCTGCGGCAGCAGAAATGGTAGAAAAAATGGAGATCAATAGTGCTGGGACATCCCCTAACTGTATGCGTACCCCATGAAGTTGAAATATTATTGAAACAATATGCAGAAAAATCACTTTCACCGCAACAGGCACATAGATATGAACTGGTTTTACTTTTGGCTGACAACATCACACTTCAAAGGTGCAGTACTTTGAATCCAGCCACTTCAATACCTTTGCCGACTGAAGGGGAAAAGTATCAACATGACCGTACCCAGGTGTTAGCGGTATCCAGTAAGCCACTTAATGATTTTCAAGACCAACCCCTGAGTGACCCAGACATCAACCTTTTGACAGACGGCTCATCCTTGTATGAAGAAGGGAAAAGGTATACTGGCTTGCAGTAACAACAGAAAAAAACTGTGTTAAAAGCTAACCCTCTTCCTAGTGCTGCAGGGGCACAAGGCGCGGAAATCATAGCGCTTACTGAGGCTGCAAAGTTGGCAAGAGGGTTAAAAGCTAACATTTACACAGACTCTAAATATGCTTTTGGAGTTTGTCATGCTACAGGTATCCTGTGGAAAGAAAGAGGATTTTTGACTTCAGCTGGAAAAACCATTGCACCCGGGAAGGAGGTACGTGAACTTTTAGAAGCTATACAGTTATATAAAAGCTCACACAAACCACCAAGATGCACTGTCGCGAGGAAATCGCTTGGCTGATCAGGCTGCGAAAGCTGCAGCCAAACAAATTCATCTTATTATGGCAGTTCTGTGTGCAGCAGAGAAACCTGACAGGCTTCCAAGTGCAGAGAAGATGTATGAGGCTCTTCCAGAGGAAGAAATGAAATTTTTGAGACGACTTGGAGTGGAATAACGGGATGGGCAATGGACATTGGGCAACAAACCCCTACTCCCGAAAAGGTATTTAGTACCTGTTTTTAGGTAGTTCCATGAAAAATGTCATGGGGGACCTGAGGGACTTGCACAGAGAATTCAACGGCTGTGGGCTGCACCCGGAGTCTGCTCCGCAGTGAAAAGGATTACTGAAAGCTGTAAACTTTGCCGACAACATGCTACCACTAGGATTCAGCCACCTCAAGGTAAAAGACCGCCCACGGTGTTTCCTTTTCAAGGATTACAAATTGATTATGCTGAAATGCCAAAAGCAATGGGGTATTCCTACTTGTTAGTGACTGTAGATCAATTATCAGGATGGGTAGAAGCCTTCCCAGCAAGAAAGAATGATTCAAAAACTAGTGAAAGCGCTGTTGAAAGAGTTAATACCCCGATATGGAGTTCCTGAAGTAATTGACTCGGATAGAGGAGCTCATTTTTCAGCAGCGATTCTGTTCCAAGTTTATAATGCTTTAGGAGTCACAGGGAACTTACACACACCCTATCACCCTGAGTCCTCTGGACAGGTAGAGAGAATGAAAGGGACCATAAAGGAAAAGATTGTTAAAGTATGTAAAACAACTAGATTGAAATGACCAGAGGCTTTGAATTTGGTTCTGTGGGACATTCGGAACACACCCAGACAACCTGTCGGGTTATCGCCAGCAGAAATATTGTTTGGGCGAGTTTTGGCTGTTCCAGGCACTTATTTGCCAGCAAAAAAAAAAAAGTTTATTGGATGGAGATGAACGAGTGACACAATATATACTGTACTTGCAGAATTCGTTCTTTGAAATGCGAAAGCATGCCTATTGATATCGAGGTGGATCTCCTGAGAGATACAAGTACATAATATTCAACCAGGAAACAAAGTATTGATAAAAAACTTTAAGAGGAAAAATAGATTTGAACCAAAATGGGAAGGACCCTATGTTGTACTTTTAATTTCTTTTTTATGCTGTCAAAGTTGCAGGGAAAGAAACCTGGATCCATCATTCTCATGTCCGCAAGGAACCCGAGGAAAGATGAAATATTTTAGTTTGTTCCTTTTTCTTTTTTTCCATCTGTAAATGTTGCTGTTTCACCTTGTGTACGATTTGCTACTCGTTACCATGATTCCAATACCAATGCCTCTCGTGTGCTTTATAATAATTGTTCTTGGCAATCTGCAGGCTTCTTTATAGCAATTAAGACAAAGACTGGGGAACTCATTTTTACATGTAGCTATCCAAAGATTGAGCCCAGAGGAATTATTTATCAATTTGGAAAAAACAATAGTAAATGTATCTGGGGAAATAGAAAAATTAGCCAATGCCTCAATGCACGGATTTCTGACATTGCAAAAGGAAATTACAGAGCTCTCTAAAATCACAATTCAAAATAGAATGGCTCTAGATATGATATTAGCCTCACAAGGAGGAGTGTGTGCAGTTTTAAGTATCAGTTGCTGTATGTACACGGACCGATCAGGAGAACTGCTCACAGATGTGCACAAAATTTGGGAAGTGAGTTCTGATGCAAAAGGTAGAAAGGGACGACACCTCATGGGGATTTACTGAAACACTCTCTTGGCTCACATCTTGGTTCCCAGACTTGGCCTTATGGATAAAGAAGCTGATTGTAATTGCCTCGCTTATAATTATTGTCCTTGTGATTGTACTAGTGTTGGGACAGTGCTGTGTGAGATGTTTTTCTTCCTTTGCTTCAAGAATAGAATCATCATGGAGATACAAATAATTGCAGGGATGCAATAAAAAACAAAAGGAGGGAATTGTTATAGAAATTTTCACACGATTAATGAAAACGTTCTTATGAGTTAGAGAGACAAGAATCAATAGGGGTGAAATAGAATAGTGAATAGAATAATTAATATAAGCCTATCTGAATAAACACAGGTGGGCTTTTACAATCCATGAATATTGTTCTCAAAGCTCCTTGTGTAACCCTGACCTAGGACTGAACAAATCATCAATCAATCAAAGCTTAATGAGTAGCTAAGCAGGAGTAGGCCTAGAAGTATTACCTTTTGGTGATTTTAGTAAAGGGGATGTATGGTTAACCTCTTCTTTACCTTAAAAGAAATATAGGACACTTAGAAATAAAAATTAGTATAGATAAGGTTTTAAATATAACTTTAGTTGTTTTTAAGGTTGAACGTTTAGGAGACACTGGCGGTGGGAACCGGACTCTGGTCAACCTGGATCAGGACGGGACGCTGATCACGGCAAGAACATTAAGGACGCCAATCACAGCAAGAACATCGAGGACGGGGTGTCGACCGGAGTCGGAGCGGAACCAGAACATAAAGATCAGCTAACCAATGGAAAAGAATGGACTTTTGTGGACTCTTGACAAAGGAAGAAAGAGGAATTGAAATAGTTAGTGGATTATTAACAGAAGCTTATGAAATGTTTATGATGTAATTGATTATTAGTTTCTATATAAACCGACAGTGAATTTGAGTCAGGTACCATTCACTGCGGTGGTGGTCCAACTCTGAGTTGTTTAATAAAACCAGCAAACCCAGAGACCCGGACTCTGCCAATTTTCTTTAACAATGGAGACACGGGGGAGGTGATGGGGACATGGAGGGGACATGGGGGAGGAGATCCCTCTGCATGGCCGTGGTGGCCCTGGGGACACCACGACACTCTTAGGCCACTGCGGTGGCCTTGGGGACATTGGACGTGTGCTTGGGGACACCAGGACCTTCTTGCATGGTCGTGGTGGCTTTGAGGACACCAGGAATCCCCATGGGGACATTGAAAGGGGACAGGGAAGGGCCACGTAGGTGGTGACATCTGGGGACATGGAGGGGACACGAGAGGTGGCACATAGGCACATGAAGAGGACATGGGGGAGGTGACACAGGAGGGGACGTGGAGACAAAGGAGACATGGGGCAGGGTGACACGCACATTGGGGACAAAGTGACACAGAAGCAGGACTGCAGCAGTGACGTCTTGATGCCACCGGTCCCCAACGAAGCCACCGGTCCCCAGCGAAGCCACCGGTCCCCTACTGCAGTCGCCGTGGCAGCAGCCCCGGGAGGGCAGCGGTGGCATCTCGGCAGCGCTGAGCCACGGTGGTGGCCACGGTGGCACTGGGGACACCGGGGGTGACCACCAACCCCCGAGCCACCCGCAGCGTCCCCAGGAGGTGGCCCTTGGCCAGGCGGGCGCTAGCGTCCCACAGCGCCTTGGCCACTGCCACCGCAGCCAGCAGGTCCTTGGGGACACCAGGACCCTCCTGGGCCACTCCAAGAGCCTCAGGGCGACCGTGTCCAGCAGCCATAGTAGCCACGGTGGCCTCGATGTCCTCGAGGCGGCGCCGCAGGTGACAGTAGAAGCGGGTGGCCCCGTGGCAGGCGGCCACCAAGCGTCCCAGGGGCTCGACGGCCACCGCCGCCCGCCGTCCCCGCTCCGCGGCCACCGCCGCCTCCACCGTTGCCACCGCCATCTTCTCAGTGGCCTCGGTGGCCGCCTGCAGCCTCACGCTGGCCTCGGCCACCCAAGTCCTGTGGGCTACCATCTTCAAATCCACCAGCAGTGCCCGGGTGGTCGCCAGCAGCCCCTGGCATGCCACATCCTCCTGGTTCACCGCCTCTGCCAGGTGGCCCAGGGTGATGCCGGCGGTGGCCCCTGCGGTGGCCGCGGTCCTGCAGGCGTCCCTCAGGTGCTCGGTGTCCCCTGCCAGCGTGGCCCAAGTGGCCTCCACCGAGGCCACCACCTCCCACCACTCGCGGGTGACGGCCGCCACGGTAGCCCAGGCATCCCCCGTGGTGGCCCTGGGGACAACGGAATCCCCCAGTGGGCCCGGCGTGGCCCTAGTAGTGACCTCTGTGGTGGCCCTGGTGGCCCCAGCAGTGGCCAGGGCACGTCGGAGGCGGGTGGCATCACCGTGACGGTGCTCCATGGCCCGGCGGATGCTGGCAACGAGGGCCACCAGCCCGGCCCGCAGCGAGCCCGCTGGCCTGGCCAGGGGGACGTCCCCTGGGGTGGCCCCCAGCTCACCCAGTATGGCCACCACGGTCACCAGTGGCTGCAGCAGCTCTGGGGACACCTGGGGACAAGGACATGGCCAGTGGCAGGGTCCCCCATGTCCCTTGTCCCCTCTGGGGTCCCCTGTCCCCTCTGCAGTCCCCTGATGCCACCCTGGGGTTCCCCCATGTCCTTTGTCCCCTCCTCAGTGTCCCCCATGTCCCTTGTCCCCTCTGGGGTCCCCTGTCCCCTCTGCTGTCCCCTGATGCCACTCTGGGGGTCCCCCATGTCCCCTGTCCCTTCCTCAGGGTTCCCCGTGTCCCTTGTCCCCTCCCTGGAGTTCTCTGTGACCTTTGTCCCATCGGGGGTCTCCTGACGTCACCCTGGGGTCCCCCATGTCCCTCGTCCCCTCCTCGGGGACCCCCCATGGCCCTTGTCCCCTCTGGAGTCCCCTGATGCCACCCTGGGGTCCCCCCCATGACCCTTGTCCCCTCCGGAGTCCCCTGCCACCCCCTTCCCAGTCCCCACCACCCCATGTCCCCTCTGTCACCCTCGTCCCCTCTGCCACTGCCCTGTCCCCCTGTCACCGTCCCCTCCCTCTGCCACCCCCCTGCCACCCCATCCCCTGTCCCCCTGCCACCCCCGTCCCCTCTGCCACTCCCCTGCCCCTCATGTCCCCACCCCTCCCTCCCCATCACCCCCTGCCATCCCCTGTCCCCTCTGTCACCCCCGTCACCCCCCCCACCCCCCCACCATCTCGCCGAGATTTGTCCCACCTCGGAGGGGACGATGGCCCCGGTGGCCTCAGGGGTCTCCATAGGTGGGGACACGGCGGTGGGGACACGGTGGGGACACGGTGAGGACACGGGCGGGGCCGGGACGTGGCGAGATCCGCTCCCAGGCCTGGGCCAGAGGGGGCTGGATGAGGGGACGCTGCCAGCGGGGCCACCGCCAGCGGGGACGTCACCTGCCCCGTGACCCCGCTACGGCCGCCCACCCCCTCCTCCGTGTCCTCCCCCTTGTCCCCAGAGGGACCCCACAGCCACCAGTGCCCCCAACAGGACCCCACGGCCCACAATGTCCCGTCCCCCTCCCGATGTCCCCACCACAGCCACTCACAGCCTTCCGTGTCCCCCGATGTCCCCAATGCAGCCCTGTGCTGCCTGATGTCCCCCCCCCGATGTCCCCAATCATGTCCCAGCACGGCCACCCACTGTCCTCAGTGTCCCCCCAATGTCCCCCTGTGATGTCACAAAGTCCCCACAGCCCCTGATGTCCCCCCGTCCCCAACGCAGCCCCGTGTCCCCCCTCAATGTCCCCAGTGGGGCCCCAACACGGCCACCCGCAACCTTCAGCGTCCCCCCACCATGTCCCCTGATGTCCCCAACGTGTCCCCAAGTGCTGGCTCTGGCACATCCCCAACATGTCCCCCAATGCTGGCCTCAGTGTCCCCAGTGTGTCCCCAGCGCTGGCCCTGATGATGTCCCCAGTGTGTCCCCAGTGCTGGGGCCAAGGTGGCCTCAGAGATGTCCCCAACACAGCCCCAGTGATGTCCCCAGTGTGGCAGCAGCTTGTCCCCAATGTGTCCCCAGTGCTGGGGCCAAGGTGGCCTCAGAGATGTCCCCAACACAGCCCCAGTGATGTCCCCAGTGTGGCAGCAGCTTGTCCCCAATGTGTCCCCAGTGCTGGGGCCAAGGTGGCCTCAGAGATGTCCCCAACACAGCCCCAGTGATGTCCCCAGTGTGTCCCCAGTGCTGGCCCCCAGCATGTCCCCAACATGGCCCCAGTGATGTCCCCAGTGCTGTCCCCCGCTGATGGCCCTGCTGTGTCCTCACCATGTCCCCCACAGCTTGGGGACATCCAGCCAGGTGCCCTTGGGGACACTGGGGACAGTCCTGAGCCCTCTGGCAGGGACGGCTTGGGGACATCCCCCCTCCCGGTGTCCTCGGAATGGGGTGGGGGTGTCCCCTTCCCCCGGTGTCCCCATGTCCCCGCCATGTCCCCAACCCCCAGTGACAGGTCAGGGGCTCAGCATGTCCCTGAGGTTTATTGAGGGGACAGGGGACAGTGTCACCAACCCGTCCCTGGTGTCCTTGGGCCACGAAGGGGACATCTCCAAAGTCCCCAGGTGGGACAAGAGACATCCTGGTGGCCCTGATGTCCCCAGGAGGAGAGACATCCAGGTGTCCTCAGGTAGGACAGGGGACATCCCAGTGTCCCCAGATATGGGACAGGGGACATCGGGGTGTCCCCAGGACGAGGAGGACCCTCCTGGTGTCCCCGTCCCTACTCGTCCCCTGGCAGAGACCCCAGCGCCCGGGCCAACGTCTGCATCCCCTCCTCGTCCCCCATCGCTGTCCCCAAGGACACCACGGCGTCTCCAAGGGCCCGGGCGGTGGCAGGGAAACCCCGGGCCACCTCCAGGTCCTGGGTGACAGCGTCCAGCAGGGCCCTCAGGTGACCAACGACCTCCTCCAGCGTCCCCAGGGTGACGTTGGCGACGGCCTCGGTGGCCTCGGTGGCCTCGGCGGTGGCAGCGGCGGTTCGGGCCAGGCGGCGGTAGCGGTGACCGTGGTGACGCTGGTGGCTGGCGGCGGTGGCCAGGTGGCGCCTGGATGTCCCCGCGCCCCACAGGGCCACCTGGCACATGAGGGCGACGGTGGCCAGGCAGGGGACGAGGTGACTCTCCTGGGTCATCCCCAGCGCCGCCCGCACCGCGTCTGGGGACACTGCGGGGACACGGGGGGCACGGGGACGTCACCGGGGGGCCTCGGCCCCTCCCAGTGTTCCCAGTCCCATCCCAGTGTCCCCAGTCCCCGCCCCGTGTCCCCCATCCCAGTGTCCCCAGTCCCTTCCCAGTGTCCCCATCCCCTCCCGGTGTCCCCTCCCAGTCTTGTCCCAGTGTCCCCAGTCCCCTCCCAGTGTCCCCAGTCCCATCCCAGTGTCCCAGTCCCCTCCTGGTGTCCCCCATCCCGGTGTCCCTGTCCCCTCCCAGTGTCCCCCCTCCCAGTGTCCCCAGTCCCCGCCCCGTGTCCCCCATCCCAGTGTCCCCAGTCCCTTCCCAGTGTCCCCATCCCCTC
Organism: Nyctibius grandis; assembly: GCF_013368605.1. Classification (NCBI taxonomy): domain Eukaryota; kingdom Metazoa; phylum Chordata; class Aves; order Nyctibiiformes; family Nyctibiidae; genus Nyctibius; species Nyctibius grandis. The sequence goes on from NW_027167614.1 coordinate 57,062, forward strand.
CTGGTGTCCCCTCCCAGTCTTGTCCCAGTGTCCCTGTCCCCTCCCAGTGTCCCCAGTCCCATCCCAGTGTCCCAGTCCCCTCCCGGTGTCCCCCATCCCGGTGTCCCTGTCCCGTCCCAGTGTCCCCCCTCCCAGTGTCCCCAGTCCCATCCCAGTGTCCCCAGTCCCTGCCCCGTGTCCCCCATCCCAGTGTCCCCAGTCCCATCCCAGTGTCCCAGTCCCCTCCCGGTGTCCCCCATCCCGGTGTCCCTGTCCCCTCCCAGTGTCCCCCCTCCCAGTGTCCCCAGTCCCCGCCCCGTGTCCCCCATCCCAGTGTCCCCAGTCCCCTCCCAGTGTCCCCATCCCCTCCTGGTGTCCCCTCCCAGTCTTGTCCCAGTGTCCCCAGTCTTGTCCCAGTGTCCCCAGTCCCATCCCAGTGTCCCCAGTCCCCTCCCAGTGTCCCCCATCCCGGTGTCCCTGTCCCCTCCCAGTGTCCCCCATCCCAGTGTGCCCAGTCCCATCCCAGTGTCTCCAGGCCCATCCCAGTGTCCCCAGTCTTGTCCCAGTTTCTCCCAGTCCATAGCGATTGAGGCAGGGGAAGCTCTATAGTGGTCTACACTGGTCTTTAGAGCATTCTACTGGTCTTTACTGGTTCCTACTGGTCTACAATGGTTCCTACTGGTTCCTACTGGTATAGACTGGTCTGAACTGGTCTGTAGAGCTCCTTACTGGCCCATAAAGCTCCAGACTGGTCTATACTGGTCAGGGCAGGGGAAAGTCTCTACTCGCCTCTACAGCTCCTTATTGGTCCATACTGGTCTGTACTGGTCTGTAGGATTCTCTACTGGCTTTACTGATCCAAGCAGATCCGTAGCGCTCCCTACTGGTCCCTACTGGTCTGAACTGGTCCCTACTGGTCTGAACTGGTTCAAACTGGACAGGGCAGGGGAAAGTCTCTACTGGTCTGTAGAGCTGCCTCCTGATTCTTACTAGTCTGTACTGGCATTACTGATACAAACGACTCCATAGGGCTCCCTACTGGTCTGGACTGGTCCCTACTGGTCCCTACTGGTCCATACTCACGCAGGAGGGAACAGACCAGCATCACCACCAAGGCGACGGTCCGGATGACCCACAGAACCCGGCGCCGCCGCCGGTTCCTCCTCAGTTCCCGTTCCAGCTCGGCGGCCCCAGCGTTGGCGGCCGCCCCCAGCGCCCTGTAGAGCCGTTCGGTGTCGAGCCCCGCCATCCCCGCCGCCGGCCCTGCCACCACCACGGCCCCCTCCAACCTCTCCAATGCCTCCTCCGCCGCCACCAGCGCCTCCTTCACCTCCGCCAGCCTCGCCGTCACCTCCTGCGGCGTCCCCAACGCCTCCGCCACCGTCACCAGCGCCTGCAGAGCCCGTTCCGAGGCCAGCGAGGCCGAGGACACCACCGGGGACAGCGGCGGACAGGACATCCTGCGGGGGACGTGCAGGAACCCACCCGCTTCCCTTTCCACAACCACAGAGGGACCCACGTGCCCGGGTGTGGCTTCGTGTCCCACAGACCGGGGTGCGGGGTCCCCACCCCGAGTACTCACCTCCCTTGGGGGCGGTCCCCACCACCGGTGGCACCTACGTCACTGCCGCTCCTGCACCCATAAGGGCACCAGGGTGACGGGAGGGACCCGGCAGATGGGTCCTGCCACCCCATGTACCCCCCAGGGTGCAGATTTACCCCCTCAGGGGCATGATTTACCCCCTCAGGGCCCTGATTTATCCCCTCAGGACCCCATTTACCCACTCAGGGCTCAGATTTACCCTCTCAAGACCACATTTACCCTCTCAGAGTCCAGATTTACACTCCCAGGGCCTCATTTACCCCCTCAGTGCCCAGATTTACCCCCTCAGGGCCCCAGATTTACCCTCTCAGGGCTCAAATTTACCTCCTCAGGACTACATTTACCCCCTCAGGGCCTCATTTACCCCCTCAGGGCCCTGATGTACCCCCTCAGGATCCCATTTACCCCCTCAGGACTCAAATCTACCCCCTCAGGACCCTATTTACCACCCCAGGGCCCAGATTTACCCCCTCAGGGCCTCATTTACCCCCTCAGGGCCCAGATTTACCCCCTCAGAGTCCAGATTTACACCCTCAGGACCACATTTACCC